>NW_013668545.1:105212-113681 GCF_000517525.1 Limulus polyphemus
TATGCAAATGTGGAGGTGTTAAAGAGGACATCGACATGCTTTTTGCTTCAAAGCCAAGTGATTTCTTTAATCATGGCATTAACAACCTGATTGTAAGATGGAAAAGCATCATTGATAATAATGGAGACCATTTCATTTAATAAATGTTTTGGTTTGATATGTAAGTTGTTCGGGTTTTTCATCTAAAAAAAAGCAACATTAATTTCTTAACGACCTAATATTTGTCTGTCTGTCTCTCGATCACTTGCTGATTTCATAGCATCATATTACATAATTTAAGTAGTTTGGCTTTCTGTCAATTAGAAGCGAGTAGTCTACGATTGATCAAAAATTAAAGATATATTTAGAATAAAATGTACAAACAGTTGCACCTTTTTCCCAATTTGAAAACATATCTTTGTTAAATCATCGAGTTATGCCAGAAAGGACGTAAATATATTTTAGTAGACATTTTATACAACATATTAAAAACTTATGAAAGTTTTTAAAAAGGTCTAACATTAGTCAGAATATTATTAGAAGATTATTTATTGATAGTATTAAGTGCACTAAGGTTTAGCCCTAACTGAACTAAAGCATAAAACATACACAGGTTACAGTGCTAATTTATCTCTTTATTGATTATAGGCTGTACTTAATAATGGCTTAACCAATGTTAGGACTAAAACAAGTGGACAGATAGATTTTGGTGTTTGGGATTAGAAATCTTTTGTATTTTTCTAGAAATCCTGTATTTAAAGAAGTACTGTTGCAATAAAGATACTAATTTGACTGCAAATGTTTTTTGGGTCTCTATTTTTAGTTTTGATTGTTGTGAGACATTATATATTTTAACACTGCATTCTTTATCTGTTCCCTTTGGGATTTTCGAGATTTAGAAGAGTGTATAATATTCAAATTTTAGCCAATGATGCATTTTGCTCTTGAAAATACCTAAGGGACTACATAAAGAATGCAGTGTTAAAAATATAATAGACCTAATACTGTCTCACGACGAGTTTAATTAATTAAAATCATGCTTTACCAGCTTGAAAAAGGCTTTTACACCATAAAAAGACAATCATCTGTTACTAGTATTAAATATAATAGAATTTAATGTGCATTTATAAACATATTTATTACAACCTCAAAAAGGTAATTATGTCTATAAAAATCACTAGTTAGGTCTCACTCAGAATAATGCATAAACTTTTGGTTTTATCTAAGAAAGGATATTGACTTATTGGAAAGGGATTATATAAGGGCTACTAGAATGATTCCAAAAATGGAAAGATATCATATATGTACAGATTTCATAACTTGTTTTGTCTAGATTATCTGGGAAATCTATAGGATAAAAGCATTTGATGGTTTGTAGCTTGCAACAGTGATTGTTCTTCCACTGAGAGCTGACATCATATTCATAGTGGATGTTGCTATTGTATGAAACAGCATTGAACCTGCCTCTTGATCAGCATGTGGTGTGAAGTTAAAGCCAATGAGAATGAACTTGTCAGGGTTTGAGAAAATTTAAGCTCCTAAAAGACTATTGTGTCATAAAGTTTTCTCAAGCAATAGAGCCAATATTATGCATACAGCAGTTAAAGTTGCATTTCATAACTTTTACAGCTATGTTCAAAATTCAGTCACTGTATGTCAGTACATTTGGCATCAAAACATATTTTATAATGCAAGTTGTGTATTATCTAAGTCTTAATTTCAAAAGGAAATATTTCCAAGATATGTAATAATTTTTCTGTGTCTTGTGTTGCATTTTAACATGAATTTCTCCATTTCAGATTTTATAACTTCAATCATACATGCACAGATGATCATAGTTTTTTCTCTGTTTTTAACCTATTTATAGCTTAGTTAGAGAGCCAGATGACTTATAGTGGTTTTGAGACATTCTATTCTAGAGACTGATAATTTTTTGAGTTCTAAAATCCATATTTGAAATTTACGTGAACTATTTTGTGAATAATCATCTTAGTTTGGGAAAATTCAGGTTAATGAAGACCACTTGCTGAAAGTGAAAGACCTAAATTTTGAAGAAAGTGCTACATTTATTGTTTTTACAAAAAGTAACTAAGATTAGGTAACTAAAATACAATAATTTGAAATTTCATGGGTTCATGAACACATGTTCATTCAAGTTCTGAAAACTCACAGTATACACAATTTGATCATTTGTTTACCTCATGTAATGGAAGAGCTTGGTCTCCATGGTGATTTTTTGCTCTTCACTTGCAGTAATGAGTCTAAAGTACATCAATAAAACCATAAAATTAAAAGAAAACATTTGTGAAAAAAGTTAGAAGCTAAGATTGTCAAGATAAATAATTTCTAATTGTAGTAGTTCCAGCAAAGGAAATGTGTTATTAACTTTATTTCACTTTATATTAGTGATTTTGCTACAGTTAGTGTTCAGTTATCGAAAATAATAGATAAATATAAAGTTTTACCAAAAAACCAACTTGATATTCATTTAGGAGGTTTTAGCAGCTATGAAAATGAAATATCAAAACTTAGAGATGAGAATAAGTATTTTTATTCTTAGCAGGAAAATCACTTTTCACAAAGACTAACCCAATTAAGGCTTCGTAAAAGAAACAGAATTGTAACAGTTACTAAGAGCTTGCCAAATTTTGTGAAGGTACACTTAGTTCATTCAGAATTATAGTATGTATAGTTTCACAGTTACTTGGTGGTTGCAAGGTTAGTCAAAGTGTCTGATTCTGTATACAGATAAATAAAGCCAACAAGAGTGAACTCATGGTCTGAAAGATGTCATAAAATTAAATGTTCTCAAGCAGTAGAGGTAGATGAATAGTCCAGTTAAGCAATGTATTTAATTACCTATGAGTATCAATTAGTATCACATAAAATAATCAATTAATTTAAATTATGATTAAGTTGATTAATCTCACAAAAACAATCAAGTGTTAATAAGCCCAACAATTAATTGAGTAGCAAATTCCACTCATTGCCCAGCTCTTTCATGTAGTATTTGCTTTTTCTGTTATCCCTGATATTGCAGTAACATACAATGTGAGACTGTGCATACCTTCATTACCAGGTCAGTATTTAGGCCTTGGTTTTCCTGTTATTCTCATTCTGCTGGTCAATCAATGTCCCTTGCTAAGTGCATGAGTTTTATTGCTTTTGCAAGCACCAATTTGGGTGCTGTTGTTTATTGTGTCATTGTTTGTATTCAATACATTAATTCCTGTTCATAGCCCTTTTTTTTGGGGGGGGGGTTCTGACTTAATAAGGCAGGCTAGTAATGGCAGGCCATTAGAGTGGGGCTGCCATTCATGAGGTGCAATCACAGTGGTTAATAGGCTATAAACAAACCCTTCCATTTTCAAGAATCCTCCCTAGCACAGGTTTTTTGCCAATCCTGCCTTATTTATAACTGGTATCTAGGCATCTTCATGTTTTTTCCACCCACTAATAACATAGTTTTACAAAATGTCCTCTTCACTTGATGATCTATCAACCTATCCAGTGTGCATGGCAGGTCTAAGTTGGCCATTGATCCTATATACAGATTCATCCACTCTAATGTTGAACAACTAGGCTGTGGGTGGTTTATCACTGAGACTGATATTACCAATAGACTGTCTCAGACTTGATGCTTTATAGTTATGTACATATATTAAAATAAAACTCAAGCTCACTGACATTAGATCTATAGTTAATCAAGTGGTAGTACATACTGTACTTGTACGTACAATTCAACTCACAGTAACAATAACAGTATATAAAAGCAAACACTAGATCTATAACTAACATATTTTAACATTACTTATGCCTATAACTGAATAAATTGCGAGTCATGAGTTGGTCATAACTCATTACTTCCAATACAATACCTTATCTCCATTCACACAGTAGCTTTTCTTAACTTTTGCTGCCCACTATATGCACAATTTCTACTCACCACTAGCCTTGATGCTACCACCTACTCTCACATGTTTACTTGCAGTATAGCTGTGCTGTAGCATGCAAATAAGCATGCTACTACCCTCCACCAGTAAGAGTGCGACACACCCTCCTAGTGCAGCTGACTTCATCATTTCTCGATTTGGCATTCCAGTATACAGTCATGCTAAACTTTGCTCTGCATTTCTCATGTGCCATTGCAGTTAACATTATTGTGTTTTGACAACTTAATTTGATATCATTTCTTTTCTACATACTTTCCTTTTAATTTCCACATCAGGAACTATCACTTTAATGTCACTACGACTACAGATCTGGCAGCTACATTGAGATTTTCCCAAGACCTCATTTCATGTCTTCAGCTACCCTTACCAATGTACTCTGATATCTTTCTTCCATTCACCTCTTGTCTGAGGCTATCCAGTGTTCCTCCTAGAGGTTTTTGGCGGATACACATACCTTTCTCTTTACCACATTGGCATGCTTATCTTCCTCAGCCTTATCCCTTCATTCTTGGCTCCTTTGTTGTTGAGATCTTCTTGACAAGGATGCCCTCTTGTCACATGTGTGTTTCCCTGCTTTCTATTTAAAATATCTCCCTTTTTGTACCAGTCAACATTCCTTCCTTTCCCAGCAATTACCTACTTCAATTTTTGTGTCTTGCCCCCTACTTTCTCCCCTCTACTAGTGTCTTTTTTCCTGGGTTTCAGTAGCGAGCTGCCAAATTGCTCATTGTTGTGTTTTCTGATGCAAGTTCTATCAGACTATCTTGTAAGTTCTGCCAATGTCAGGGCATGATTAGCCAGGTTTGTACATCTGTGGCATCCATTTGCCACAGATCCCTGGGTTCTTCAAGTTTTCTCTAAAGGACTCTCCTTTCATTTTTCTATCCCCCTGTTATCCACATGTCCCATTTCCTTCCCTTCTCCAAGGGGCCCTATTTCATGCCAGTGTCTCTCAGAAGTAGTTTTAGATCTTTTACACAAGGATGCTATGAAATAAGTATGTCATCCTTTTATGGGGTTCTATTCCAGGCTGTTCATGTTCCCCCAAAAGACTGGGGATTGGCTTCCTGTCATTGATCTATCCATCCCTTACTGCTTTCCTCACTGTTTGATGAACACCCATCCTGGATTTTTGGATGACAAAGGTCAGCATCTTGTGTGCCTTCATATCCCTATCTCCCCAACCTCCAAACATTACCTTAATTTTATTCATGGATACACACCACTCCATGTTGAGTCCTTCTAATCATCCCATTCTGACCTGCTTAACTGTGGTTTCTGATCCTACTCCTCCTTCGGTCATTCTCTACCACTTCTCCATTAACCTCACTTGCTTGAAGCATGGATTTTGTCCATTTCCTAGTGAGACGATCCTAACTCTCTACACAGGTGGCTTCCTTTCAGTCTTATTCAGCCTGCCCCTTTTTCTTGAATGTCTAGCAGAGGAAATGTTGTTGGTCTCTTCGATAATAATTTATCAGTACCTACCGTTATGAGCTATAGGATAGCCTTATCTAATACCTTTTGTTTCTCCCACTCTCATAACATTTTTGTCCCCTGTTTTGCTCCTTTCATTTAATTCATCCACCCTGTCCAATACCCCTGCTTGTCTGGAATCTCAATGTGGTCCTTCATGCCCTTACCCTTCCTCCATTTGAACTTTTGGCCACTTGCTTATTGTACCACCTTTTACTGAAGATGTATTTTTTTACTCGTTTTTGTATGTGGATATTGTAGGTCAGATATCTTCTCTATTGAAGTCTCCTGTATCTTTTGTTACCATACCTATGTTCTCCTTTATCTGGATTGTAGTTTTTCTGAAAAATGTCAAAAGCACGTTAAGAGGACATCACGTTCACATCTATTTCCCTTTCTTCCATCTCTCATTTGTATTCCCATGCTTTTCCTGATTGTTGTTTTTGTCCAGTACAAGCTTTATGTTGCCTTTTTGCTTCCTTCCATGGATCCTGTTCCCATCTACTTATACCATGGTATACTTCCTCTACCCATAATCTTTCTCTTGTCATCCTTACTGAATGGATTCACCAATGAGATTCAGATGTTGGGTGGTATATATCCGTATCCAACCATTATTCTCTCCCTTTTAGATGTGCTCCTCCCTTTTCTGCCCATGTCTGTGCCACCTCTTTCCACACTGGGCATAGAGTATACCTGGTATAGAAGTGGTTCTGTTTCCCGCGTATGATCCTCTACTGTGAGGATCCCCCTTTTAGGGTGTTCTTCAGGCATTTTTGTGGAATACTTCTTTGTCTTTCCTTTGCATTAGTCCCTCCACCTATTCCATGTGGGATTCTAGGTATTTATGTGAGCGGAGGTAATGTACCATATCAGAAGTTATAATTTTCCTATACTGAAAGTATTTCTGATAGCTACTTACTTTCTCTCTCACTTCCCACCCTTCCTCCCCAATATAAACTGGTGCTTCCATTTTCTGCCAGAACTTGAAGTGATAGTTCAGTAGAATAGAATAGAGGGAGTCACAGGCATCAGGAATGTGTAGCACTTTTATTGGTAGAGGGTTGTTACATGATGATTTACATATGAGATGCAGTTGAACTATTTGATGGTAAGGTACATGGGAGCTCAAGGCTTGTGGCATGCAAAAATATTTTTTGCATAAGTAAGTACCTATCATAAAGACATTTTCAGTATAGGAAATTTATAACGTTCACCCCCCACCCCCCACCCCCCGAGTACAGCATACCCGTAATTAATGACTTTACAATATAGGGTTGTAAAATCGAGATTTTATAGCTATTTTTGAAGAATTCTGTTTGTGTATGATATATTCTATTTTCAGAGTAAAGAACATAAATTTCATGAACATGGAGGTAGTGTTGACCAACTTTGTTGGCATCCTAGTCATCCTGACCAACTGGCGACAGCAAGCTTGGATAAAACAGTTCGAATCTGGGACTCAAGAGCTGCTAAATCAGTTGCTGTTGTACAAACTAAAGGTATTTAAAATAATGCATGATAGTTGTAAGAATCAGAAGAAAACTGTATTTTTTTAGGATCAGTGAGAAAATTAAATTTACATATAATTCAAGACTTGTATTAATAGATTTTACAATTCTGCTTGCATTTAAGAGTGTCCATTCCAGTGCAGTTTGGAATCTTTAGTTTTCTTCCTTAATCAGTAAGTTTTAAATAAATAGATAATGTGACATCAATGAGCCTTCAGGCATCAAAGATGTCCTGACTCCCAGCCTCCCTCAACAAACAGTAAACTAATAAGTCTTGATCCCCCACAAATATTCTTCAGGCCTATTGGAGAAATAAAAATACCTCAACTGGAGATTTCCAAATCTTATTTATGATGTATTGTGCTACTGCCCTCAGAGTTCAATACACCCAAAGCTGGTATAATCATCTTATCAATTCTTTAAGTGATCTCGAATGCTTTAATTACATCTACTCTGCCTTTTTTTCAAGAGAGAACATCCATCCCCAGAATCATCCAAGTAGCCCTCCTTTGAACCTTTTCTAAATATTTAGTTGGTTAACTATAAAAATATGTCAATGGTAATAGACCAAGCTATCTTTTGTCTATTTTCAACCAAAATTGAAATAGCAATAAAAAACAAATCTAACTTCTCTAGTTTTGTCAAAAATAGTTAAATACAAGAATGATCAACATTTTAACTTGGAGCTGTTTTTCAGGTACTCTTATTTTTGGAAAAAAATTCATACTTATGCCTGTCGTTCTCTTTGTTTTTGCAAATTTTGTTGTATGTATAATATTACATTTAAAAGAAGTATTATTCTACTCCATTAAGTCATGATATTATAACCTAGATGTTAATTTAAAGTATGTTTCTGATTAACTCAAGTCTCAGCATTTGACAGCAATTTAAGAATATGGTAGCCAACATGTCATGGTAATTAGGGCTCTTAACTCACAATCTGAGGATCATGGGATTGAGACCTGGCACAGAACATGCTCACCTTTCAGCTGTGGGGACATTATCATGTGTTGATCAATCCTACTATTCATTGATAAAGCGTAGCCCTAAAATTGGTGGTGAGTGCTTACTGGTCAGATTGCCTTCCCTCTGGTTGGAGCTCAAAGCTAGGGACAGACACGGATAGCAATAGCAGCTTGGACTTAAATAAACAAACAATAAGAATATGGAGGTATTATACTGATTTATTTTATTGAGGATTATGCAACACCTAAATCTTTAATATCTTCTTTTCTGAGGAAGACCAAAACTTTGTTTTAACTATTGGTAGTTAGGTATTAAACAAAAGTAACGGGTGTGTCTCTAGTATATGTTGTTAGGTGCTCAGAGGTTGCAAATGAATACAAACCAGTTTGACAAAGTAATGAATGTGTGTCTAGTATATGTTGTTTGGTACCCACAGACTTTCAAATGAATGCAAACTGATTTGACAAATTAATGGGTATGTTTCTAGTATATGTTGTTTGGTACCCACAGACTTTCAAATGAATGCAAACTGATTTGACAAATTAATGGGTATGTTTCTAGTATATGTTGTTTGGTACCCACAG
>NW_013668545.1:114016-115496 GCF_000517525.1 Limulus polyphemus
ATACAAACCAGTTTGACAAAGTTATGAATGCGTCTCTAGTATATGTTATTTGGTACTCAAAGGTTGCAAATGAATACAAACCAGTTTGACAAAGTTATGAATGCGTCTCTAGTATATGTTATTTGGTACTCACAGACTTGCAAATGAATGCAAACCAGTTTGACAAAGTAATGGGTGTATCTCTAGTATATGGTGTTTGGCACTCAAAGATTTGCGAATGAATACAAACTGGTTTGACAGAGTAATGGGTGTGTCTCTAGTATATGTTGTTAGGTGCTCAAAGGTTGCAAATGAATACAAACCAGTTTGACAAAGTTATGAATGCGTCTCTAGTATATGTTATTTGGTACTCACAGGTTGCAAATGAATACAAACCAGTTTGACAAAGTAATGAATGTGTGTCTAGTATATGTTATTTGGTACTCACAGACTTGCAAATGAATGCAAACCAGTTTGACAAAGTAATGGGTGTATCTCTAGTATATGGTGTTTGGCACTCAAAGATTTGCGAATGAATACAAACTGGTTTGACAGAGTAATGGGTGTGTGTCTAGTATATGTTGTTTGGTGTTCACAAGTTGCAAATGAGTACAAACCAGTTTGATAGCACAGTAAATACTGTAAACACCAGTTTTTTATTCTATTTTCTAATTATTGTTATGTTTCTTAACAAAAATGTACAAATTATAAAGTTTTCAACTTAGCCTAACAAATCTATAGTAAAATAAAACATATAAAATTTCCCAAGCAATGCACATGTTTTGTGCATACACTCATGTTCTGTTTAAGTTAAACCTACCAGAAAAGCTAATGGCACCCGCTATGATTTATTGCTTTGTTGATGCATAAAAGAAACTCGTATTCCAAAACATACTTACCTCCGCTGACATTATAGCTATTTCTTAATCTCCAGGGTTTCCACTCTTTGCCCATCTAAGCATTGAAAATGCTTGCTCCAGTCTTTATATACCCCGCTTGAATGCCTTTGGCAAATTCTAATTTGCAAATTTCTCCACCAAATTCAGTGCGCCCTCTATCTTGTTACTGTATATAAGCATCTCATTCAGATAACATAATCACTTGAGTGAACTGACTTCGAATTCTTTTTTTTCGATGAGTGAGAGGAGTTCAACCAGAGAATAGGTTGGAAATATGCCACGAAACAGCGCACATGTTAGTAATTATACTGAGAGAAGGATGAAGGATGTGGACGACCCTCGCCGATGTGTGAATGGGTCGGTTACTTCTTGTACTGATGGTGTGTTGCAAGACATGGATTTCGATAGGGATTGTGCTAGTAAACGAGTATGATCTGACTCCGGTTAAAGTGTCGATTCAATCAGACACAAAAAATCAACTATGGACAGGAAACGTATAGTTTTCATTATTTCGCCGAACGTTAATATAGCCAAAGTAAATCCCATGCTCTTGAGTAGAGCCCTTAACGATATCATTGGGCCAACTGAGAAAATTCAATTGC
>NW_013668545.1:116496-120991 GCF_000517525.1 Limulus polyphemus
TAAATGGCAGTGATGAAGGTATCTAGTTCAACTAAATCAGATCAGGGAATTTGGGGGCATATCATCTGCTGATGGCTGCCCCCATAACTCGCAAATTAAAAAATATATATATAATCACTTTTTCTTGACAAAGCATTTAGCACGGGTTTCTATAAACAGAAGGGTTGTGATTATTCACATAATTCACGTTGTGACTTTGGAACGTAATTGATGTGACTATGGTTGTATCTTTGCTTATATTTATAAACTAATTAATTAAAAATACAGCAACAATGGGTATAAATGTCCGAATTAATGTTTCTACAACAGAGTCAACTAGACCTTTTCTCTTCCAACTCTGCTATCTGATGTTTTTCAATGGCCAGAGGAGGGGTCACTCTCAATTGAGGCTGTCCATGATATGATCTGTTAGGGGGTTTGAGACATATATGCAGACCAAAGTTGTCATTCCAGGGAGTTCTGAGGCAGCTTTTGCAAATTACTCGGAATCAATTGGAGAGAATTTACACTCGCTTTTTCCAGCTCCTTTAACTAGGTTGGCCTCAACAAAGAATCCTCTTGATCAGCCATCTCCATCCCCTTTTTTTTTTTCAGTTAGTTACTTGGGTTTGTGAGGTTTTGGGGGTCTCTCCTATTGCATTTGACCTTACTCCTTCCTTTTTGGTGAAAAGGATGGCTAGTAACTACATGGTTTTTCCTCCTACTTTTGATATTGCTGTTCATGCTGGGAGATTTGCTGCTCAGTTACAAGATGGGATTGCTATGCCTTGTCTTCCAAGTTTATCCAAACAGCATGCTTTGGTGTTCACCACTAGGAGGAGGTATATTTTGGACCTGTGAGGTTCTAGATTGGAACCTGTGATTACTTTGAACAGATCAAAGTTTTCTCAGAATTGTTTTACTGTCACTACTGTCCTGAGGTATTTATTTTTGATCCAACTTTTGTTGGAAGACATTCAACATTCCCCTCAGCAATTTGAGTAGGGGACTTTGCTGACATCTACTTCAGTCAGATTGTCTTCTTCAGTTTTTCCTCTGATTTCTTGGCTGTTTTGTTGTTGGGATTTACTGAGTACCATCTTCTGCCCTCAGGGAGTTATGGAAAGCTCCTTTTCTCCATCCCATGTGGTTTGCTGGAGTTCCAGAGACGTTGGAATCTCGAATTGATTCAGCTCATTTACATTCTTCTTTATCATTGTTAGCTTATCACCTTTCTGGTGCAAATTTAAGAGTGTTGGCTCGTAGTGTTTCCTAACCTCCTCCTTCGATTCCCAAGTCTATTGGTTCCCATAATAGAGTCCTTCCGTATTCTCGAGGATCTTCGATTGAGACAGACAGTCGACAACAGTGTCGGTAACTATCCTGTGGGCAGGGGAGCAGTAGGAGCACGCTTACATCACTGTCTGGACATCTGGAGCTTTTTCACCAGGGATCCATGTGTACTTCATGTTCTAGATTCAGGGTTTGTCATTCAATTTACATCACCTTCACCATTATCTGCTCAACCTGTTGACTTTTCACCTCCAACAGATCCATTACGAGTGTAGCTTCGTTCCCAGGCCATAAGAGAATTGTTAATCAAAAAGGCAGTAGAGAGGGTCTATCCAGTTCATCCAGGATTTTATTCCCATTTATTTGTTGTTCCCAAGAAGACAAGAGATTGGTGTCCAATCATTGATTTGTTTCGACTCAACCAATTTTTAGATCCTCCTCACTTTACTATGGACTCTTTTCTCAACCTACAATGGCACTTTGCCCTAGGGTTCTGGATGATCAAGGTCGATGTTATCGACACTTATCTCCATATTCCCATAGCAGAATCTTCCCAGAGATTTCTCAGATTTGTGCACAAGGGTCAGGTCCTACAGTTCAGGGCTTTATTTTTTGGTCTTGTATCAGCACCTTATGTCTTCTGCAGAGTTGTACAAGCTTTTTCTCATCATCTCCATTCTCCACATCATTATACGGATCACTGGCTCCTTCCTGCAACATCCTGTCGATTAGCAGATCAACACTCTCAGATTCTCCTTTCAGAAGCCACAAAAGCAGGCTTTCTTATCAGACTGGAAAAATCTATTCTGTTACCAACGCAATATCTCGTCCATCTGGATGTGGTTTTTCAATACTCACTTAAATCAAGCTCATCCAACCCCTATCAGGTTACAAGCCATGGAAAGAGCCATCAAGCTTTTACTTCTGTCTCCTTCTCCTACTGAATGGATGGTTCTCTCTCTCTCTTTTGGGGATGTAGGCATCCCTTGAGCCTCTCACTCCTTTGGGATTAGCACATATGAGGTCTCTTCACTGGACACCAATGGATCATGCATTCCAACCCTTTTGATCATCCTGTCTCATTACTCAGGAGCAACATTGTTGATTGCAAATGGTGGTTGGATCGGAACAATACTACTATTGGCGTACCCATTCCGCCACCTCATCCCAAGATCCATCTGTTTACAGATGCATCTCTTCGGGTATGGAAAGCTTTACTTCAAGATCAGGAGTTCCAGGGTATTTGGACAGAAGACGAGTCTACCCTTCATATCAGTATTCTCAAACTCCTTGCAGTACTCCGGGCAATGGTTCAAGGTCTGTCTCTCTTGAGGGAGAAAAGTTGTCATGATACATTCTGACAATTCCCCGGTGGTTTCTCAGATTTCTTGTCAAGGAGGCACACATTCTCAAGACCTTTGTTTTTGTACCTTGAATCTTCTCTACTGGGCTTATGCTCATCATATCAGTCTTTTAGCATGTTATGTTCCAGGAGTGATGAATTTAATTGACCCAACTGGATTCTTCCAACGGAATTGATGCTACATCACAAGTTTTTCAGTGGATTTGCTCTTCAGTTTGAGTCTCCAATGATTGATGCCTTTGCAACTTATTGGAATTCTCAACTGTAGTTGTTTTGATCTCCTATACCTCATCCTCAGTCATTTGCAGTAGATGCATCCAGTCAGGACTGGACAGGTTTGCATCTATATGCCTTTCCCCCAATTCAGTTATTGTACCAGGTTCTGACTATGGTTCATTCCACTCCCTGTCAACTTCTCTTAGCTGTACCATATGGCCACCTCAAACGTGGTGTCTGCTACTTCGATATCTGTAGGAATGTCCACCTTTATCTCTTCCACATTGGCAGTCTGCTGAGGCAACCTTGATCAGACATTCTCCATCCAGATGTTTCAGAAACTCAATCTTCCTACTTGGAAGTTATGCAATCCTTTGTCCGACATAAGGGTTTTACTTCTAAGGTTTCTCTGTATTTATCTAAATCTCTCCATAGGGCATCCACTGACATTTATACCTGGAAAGGGAATACTTATTATCACTGGTGTATTAAAAGGAATTTAAACCATCTTCATCCTAAAGTATCTACCGTATCCTGTTTTCTGACTTGGGTATTTGAGAGGGGTCTTTCTTTGTCTACAATAACTTTGTATAAGGCATCCTTATCAACTATTTTTCGGTATTCTTAATATCTGAAGGTTTTTTGAATCCTCAGTACTATCAGGTCTACTCATATCTTTTCATATTCTTCAACCCAAACGACCTTTTCAATTACCAAATTGGGATTTTACAGTTGTTTTACATACATTGTCTCATCCTCCCTTTGAGCCTTTAGCATCATGTTCTTTGTTTCACCTTTCTCTTAAGTTGTATTTTTTGTTGTTGTTGGCTTGTGGACGTTGTTGGTCAGAGTTGTTTGCAATCCATGTGCATCGGACTCTTTATCATTCCACATTTGTCCTGCTTTACCCCAACAGGTCTTTACTTCCAAATACTGGCAGCTAGGGAAGGGGAAAGATCCTTCTCACCAATTCATTTGCCAGCCATTTCTCATCTTTATAACTACCAAGATCCTGATTGTTTGTTATGTCCTATTACGACCCTCGAGTGTTATGTGCCTTATACTAACTCATTTCGAGGTAGTAGAAATTGGTTGTTCATTCATTGGAATCCTTCTATTTCGCATGACTTATTTTCCATTACCTTAACATGGTGGCTTCATAAATTGATTTACATTGACTATAATGGATTATTGTTACAGGAAAAGAATCTTTTGCTGTTACTTCTCACCAGATTCGTCATATCTCTATGTCATTAGCCACCTGAGTGAATTGCCCTCTGGAAGACATTGTGTGAGTTGGTATGGGAACTACTCCTAATACTTGCCTATCTCATTACTTACATGATCTGGCAGTTTACTCTTCTGAAGGTTTTCGACTACCCATGATTGCTATTTTGACCACATCTGTTAGATTTTAACCAGGGGTGAGTACTTTCTCAGTCGTTTTTTTTTTCAGGGACCTTTTTATTTTTCACTGGATCCCACTCTGTGGCGAGTGTTGTCCAGGCAGGTATGCTTTCTCTTTTCAATTCCACACTAGCAACCACTTTCACTATAATTACTACAGGTTGCAACAGACTCTGTCAAAATGAGGTGTTCCATAAGACCATCTAGGCAATTACCAGATGGTATTACCTTTTTATC
>NW_013668545.1:121918-124547 GCF_000517525.1 Limulus polyphemus
ATAATAATAAGAAATCATATTGGCAATATTCTAATTACTTGGATAAGTTGGAATAATCAAAAACAGTAATAATCAGAATCACTACTTTCAATTAGTTGATTATTTTATTAACATTAATTGATTATACCTCAGTTAATCGTCCAGCTCTAATATATAGCTTACCTTAGGATATGAATGCTGCCCTGTCCACTTGTTAAGAAGAACAAGGAGTTACTGTTATTCCATGATATTTCATTCACTTCAAACTTGAACTGCTTATCTGCTCGAACTTTGTGTGACCTAGCATCAATAAAGGAGACCAAATCTTCCTTGTTTCCCACAGCAATAGTGTTTCCATCTGGTGACCAGCAGATATTGATGTTTTCTCCTTTGAAAAATTATTCAAGTTATTAGAACAAGAAAAAAGGGTATTTCTTGAGTTTCAGAAACCATATATTTATACATATGACTTGTTCCTGAATACATTTTTTGTTTAAGTGCAAAGCTGCACAATGGCCTATTTGTGCTGTGCCCAATTGGGAGTCAAGTCTCAAATTTTAGCATTTTAAGCCCTAAAGCTTACAGCTGAGCTACTTTGTGCCCCCCCCCCTCTACTGGTGGAACTTGGGAGTCCATACCACCCCAGTTTCCAGTCACTGGGGTGGTGGACAGAGGATATTTTCCAAAGTGTTTGAATGTGTTCCTCCAGAGGGTGAAGTTGGAGGCTCTCCTACTTGGGGTCCCTGGATGTTTTTTCAGTAAGAGTGGCATCAGCCTCCACAGGAGCCAACCCATAATTCTGGTTCAGATTTAACACAAAACTGTCCAGTTGGAGGGAGGGGAGTGCATGGCCCTTCTCTTTGATCAATGTCAGTTTCTTATGTTGTTCATAGACGGAGATCCACTGTCTCCTCATAATTCTGAATGCGATGTGGTCCCATCCTAGGTCCTTGGTTGAGCACAGGTTCCACATCCTCTCCATAATTCCAGGGGCAAGCCGAGTACTCCATGTCCACTTGGTTGGAGAGTGAGGATGAATGTTCATAATTCCAGACCAGATGAGTTATGTTCCTTGGGTTTACTATGACATACACAATCCCGTCATTCCAAGCCTGGAGTATTGCCTTTTGGACTTCTTCAGATGGAAGAGAAAGTTTGTCTACTTAGGTGTTGCTTACTTTCTCGTCGTGATTCCGGTTGTGTGAAATGCATCACTCTATGGCTACAGGCTGAGATCCAGTTCAAAGTATATATAATATTACTCTAGCCACCAATATGGGATATAAGTACCATGACTCCTTAATTCCAACCTCGAGTTGTGGAATCTCGGCTATCTGGTTGGGGCTGGCCTATACTGATGATTACTTGTATTTTATTCCACCTATAATATAGGAACTGAGTTCTGGTGAAGAGCATGCCTGTTCTGGATGTAGTGCAGTTCCCCCACTCTTGTACCTTCTTTATATTAGTACACTTCTGTTCTATACAGATGTTTCTGTATGGTTCATGCCTACATCTGCCCCTCCAACTTCTCAGTGTGGTATTCTAGTTATAGTGTCAGTGGAGGTAGGTATTGTTTGGAATTTAACATTTTCCTAAACTGAAAATGTATTTCCAATAATACTTAGTGGACTGACATTCTCTTGCCCTACCTCTCCACTAAAAACTGGTTTATGTCTCTATAAAGTGATTACATTATGTGAATGAGGTGCTTATATACAGTATCTAGATAGAGGGCGCATTGAAGTTGGTGGAGAAATTTGTAAATTAGAATTTGCCAAAGGCATTCGAGCAAGGTATATAAAGACTGGAGTAAGTGTTTTAAATGCTTAGATGAGCAAAGAGTGGAAACCCTGGAGATTAAGAAATAGCTATAGTGTCAGTGAAGGTATGTATTATTGGAAATACATTTTCAGTTTAGGAAAATGTTAACAAATAAATTAGGTGTGGAAAGGTTGCCAGTTGACTGTTAAGTAGTTTGAAACTTTCCGAATAGTACTCAAATCAGATTAGATAAAAGAATGTTATTGCTCATTTTACATCATATTTTTGAACTGTACATCAATGATTTCTCTACAGATCAGATAATCAAGTATGCTGTTTGTGTTAGGGTAGAGAAAATAAGAGATAAAATGTAAAATTTTACCAAAAAAACATTTTATATTCATTAAGTAGGTTCCAGAAGTTGCGCAAATGAAATATGAAAACAGTAAGATGAAAAAATATTAGAAATTTACAGACAAATCTCTAGTAGCAATACTTTATTAAAAAATATGGTGTTTTGTGTACAAAAGACTTGTAATGTTTACATAAAGCTTGCTCAATTTTGTGAAGGTAAATTTAGTTATTTTGGAACAATATCTGAAAATAGTATGTATAGCTTCACAGATCTGGGGTTAGTAAATGTGACCAAGCCAGTGAACAGATGGTTAAACATACCTGTTCATACGTGTTGGGGAGCCCTGAGGAACATTGCTCTGGAAATTGTGCAACAGGTGAATCAAGTTCCCTACGTTTTAAAAAGCAAACTGACCCCGATTTATACAACCTGAAGATTGACTCCTTTAGCTTTACTCATGGTAGTCCATGATAAAAAGGTAATACCATCTGGTAATCGCCTAGATGGTCTTATGGAACACCCCATTTTGAC
>NW_013668545.1:125446-127584 GCF_000517525.1 Limulus polyphemus
GCCATATATTAGAGCTGGACAATTAACTGAGGTATAATCAATTAATTTTAATAAAATAATCAACTAATTGAAAGTAGTGATTCTGATTATTACTGTTTTTGATTATTCCAACTATCCAAGTAATTAGAATATTGCCAATATGATTTCTTATTATTATTTTCAATTGATTCAACATTGTTCAGTGTAATCAATTAATGTCATGACTCATTATTATTAATATTACTATATTCGATTATTTCAACTATCCAAGTCTTATATAAGAATAACTTACTAGTTGAATGTGATTGATTAATGAGCCCAACAGTTAATTGATTATCAGATTCCATTTATCCCTTAGCTCTATAAATCATAGTTTGAGAAAATTGAATTCTTTGATAACCTGAAATTGTTTTATTATTGAACAGTGTGGTTACAAAGAAAACCTTTTATTTAAAATGTGTACATTTTTTAAAAAACACTTGTCCCTTAGAAAGTTTGTTTCATCAGGTGTAAATTGAGAATCATAAGTTTTATTCAGAGAAGCTTGGTATATCAAGCCTTTTGTATGTTCTAGATAGTGTTCATTCATCCTCATGATATCCTGTGTACTGATGTCAATGTTAATAAAACCACTATTCTTATATTGTTGTAGGAGAGAAAGAAGATTAATAAAAAAAATGATGGCTTGAAAGAAGAGTAATTTAGGTTTTCAGTATAATGTAGTTTTGAAAAACCTGTATCATGTTCAGACTTTCTTGAATAAAACTTAGGATTTCCAATGTTCCTTTGATTAAATTTTATTCCCCTAAGACAAGTAGTTTTAAGGTATAATCATTTTAAATGTGGGATTTTCTTTAAAATAACCCTGCAGATGTTTTTCATATAAAATTCAAATTTGATTACAACACTGAATTATAGATAACTACATTTACTGAAACATGGAGAAAAACTTGTGTTTGGATGAGTCAAGAGAACATCATGTTATTGATTACCTTCTTGTTGCTGAACTCTTCAAATCTCTTACCTATTGTATACAAAAACTGAATAGATTATCCCTCAAAATTGTTTTCCTCAACAGGTATTTAGTGATAAATGACTTTCATGTAAGATGAACTATGGTTGGCACCAGCAACTTCTGAAACTACCTATAGTCTGCCCAGAAATATAGAAAGATGTTTGAAAATGTTGGGGTTATTTACCTGTTTCTTTGTCTCCTTTTATTTCTAACATCTTCTCTGAAAAACAAAAATTAAATGTAGCTTTTGCTACCAAAATGTTGTCAACAGTTTTAATCCTATCACCACGGGTATCCTTTACTGTGCATGACACAAGGTTTTAGTGTTTTACATTCAAAAATTTATTAAACTACTTTTTGTTTATGTTATACCAATTAGAAGAGCATAAAATCTTAGCTAATAATCCATATTTTAATAATATATAAGTTTTAAGTTCTTACTTCTACAAGGCAATATTTTAAAAAATCCTAAATTTCCCTAGTGTGACCCACGTGACACATTTTCTCTTAGCATGTCACCTTTCCTATTTTATCCACTACCCCTTGAATAAGTATCAAATTAAACATAAATTACTCACTATAGAATTGTCACTGCTCAGACAAACCATAATTTTTGTAGTCTTCAATTTTATATTGTTACAGAGCTATCAAATAGAAACTCAGACCCCTTCTGCCTCTCCCACCTGTCACATCATCTCTTTCAGAATTCGTTAATAGTTCTCTCTTATGTTTAATTATGTAGTATCTATAACCAATAGAAAGTCAAGGTTTTCATCTATCAAGTGACATTGTATAACCTTAGGTTCTGAATGGTTAAATGTCAGTTTCACTCAGAGTACCAACATTGTTCCTGTGAGAAAGTTAATGACTAGCTTGGATGAATTTGTAAGGACTTGTCACATAGTTAGAAAGCCAGAAATATTTTTAGAGATAGGGGAATTTGTCAGCTTTTTGAATGTTGTTAGTCTTTATTCTTTGGTGCATTATTTATTTAAATAAAAATTATTAAGTGCATTACTATAATTAGTATCAAAAAATTACAGTAAACTCTCTTTGACAAACAACAGCAAGAAAAAAGAAGATTGGTTGAGTATTTTATCTCTTGTTTTTCATGTTTATTCTTTGTCTTATTATAAAAGTAATT
>NW_013668545.1:128450-151351 GCF_000517525.1 Limulus polyphemus
TTGGGTGTCGGACCCCCCCCCCCCCCCTTATTGGCTTCGATTATTTTCAGGATTTTTAGGAAAGGGACACTTTCATCTCTGTAAAAGTAATTAAAATGTAAAAATAGTGATCCTTTTAGGTTAGTTAAGATTACATTAAATAAAATAAATGATAATAATATTAAAATAAAAGTGTTTCACGAGGCACGCATGCGAGTAGCTTTTGGGTAATATAATTCTATAGTGTAATGTGAGCTGCATGTTCCCCGAGTGGTTTACAACTTACAGTGGAGTGGAGAGTAATTAGACACAGTTCAAAAGGCAATAAAACAATAAAATTGGATTATAAGTAGATGTATACTGTTACAAAATTACAGCTACTTAGGATAAACGAATGTAGTTTCATGTTACAATTTGAAGTCATTAATTATGCTTTCGAAATATTGTTTGCTGTTCAGACTAAAGTATATTCAGAAACCTTAATATGTTTCTCTGGAAAATGTGCTCACAGCGAACACTTCCCCTCCCTCCTCTACAATATGGTATATATTCAGTTTATGTTCTGTCATGTGTTTTCTAAGGAAAGGGATCTTTAAATCTACCAATTCAAATGATAGTTGGGGCCGAAGGAGTCTGTAATCCACAATCTTGTTAGCAAGATAACTAAACAATCTTTTTATATCATGACACAAGTCGTGTTCTTTTTTGTGAGGAGAGTACTTTTATTTAAAATTGTGGTCTGTGATAAAGGAATGGTTATTGCACATACCATAGTTATTGTCTGAATCTTGAATACCCAAAGTGTACAATTTTTTTATGGATCTTTCTTTGTTGTGCTGTTCAGTAGATGGCACAGAAGTTTTCTTTGCATACATAGATACTGACATACATGCTATGTCAATTATAGTAAGATTGGTTTTTCTTTTTTTTTTTATTGGAACAAAATGATAACAAAGGTAACTGCTGATAATTTTACCCACGGTAAGTTATGAAGTGTAATCTTATGCAGTTGCTTTAGAGTCATGTTATGCTGTTCCCAGTTCTTACAAAAATATTGTTAACAGTAAGAGTATCCAAATGATGAATTAGTGTGTTCTAGCCATTGGATGATTTGTGACTTTGTGTATATGTAGTTGGAATAGTGTATTCAATTAACTATGTTAATGACTGGGTTAATATTTAGTTCTGATCTATATAGGTATCTTGCTTTGATCAGAAGCTATTGATAATTAAACAGTGTATAGCTATAGTAAAATGCTTGATAATGATATTAAAAGAAGAAAGGAGTAAAGCTCTGTCTAATTACATATTTTATTTTTATTTAATCCATACAGTAGATAATTCAAGAATATTGCATTTATGATACAGAACTTCATGCTTTTCTAGCAGGTTGTGAACGTCAGAGTTTTCCAAACATTCTCACCTGAATAGTTAGGGATATTGCTGAGACTGAACTGGGGGAGGGGTTATTGTTCTAATGTTGTTGAATTTTTGTTGTTGTTGTTTGTTTAAAACCATATTAGGGTATTTATTTTATAAATTATTTAAAAATAAAAAACATGCTGATGCTCTCTTTTTTTGTACTGTGACCCTCAGCTTGGGAACTACTGTGCTAAATTTTGAACACGACTCTCCCATCTCCAATACAAAGAGGCAGCACTCACCTCAGATCCACCCCTTACATTTCAATAAATATAAGATTTCAGTTTATGAGCAAAAATAAAAATTCTGAAATGAAATTTATAGTTGGAGAAAAAGGTGCAACATAAGATAAAGAGATTAAAGGTCATATAAACTGATCAAGCTGCACTTTTTTAAATTAATTTTCCTTGTTTATTGTGAAGAGTGATAGTGGCTCATAAAAGTGTTTGCACAGGAATTTGCTCAAGACTAATAGAACAACATCCAAGCAAAAACCACCTTAAAAAGCAGACTTATTCTTGAAACAAAACTTAGGGGGGGGGGGTATGAATTTCACTGTAACAGTGAGATTTCTTAACATATCCTCACAAAAACTGGTATAATTTGATTATAAGTATCTTGTACACAAAGAATGACATTATTTTAGTTAAGTGTTTCTGCTACAAATATGTTATTTAACTGTTGTTGTTATTTGCACTCAAACTATTAATAGTTTGAGTGCAAGGTGATTTTCATTTTAAGTATAAAATTACTGTTCTTCATTTTATGGTTTTCGCATTTCATTTGTATAACCTCTAGAATATTTTAAATTAATATCAAAAGTTTTTGTAAGGTAAATGCTCATATTTTATTTTTCAATTTCTCTACCATATCACTAACTATAGATATCATCAACATACAGTGCAATGAAACGTTTAAAACTAAGAAGTAGAAAAAGTGTACAGACCTTTTAATTTGTCATAGAATATTTTAAAAGATGTTTTGTTTATATGCCTAATTTCAGGTATTTTCCTTTTCACATATAGTTAATTTTTAATGTTTTATTTTCCTTTCGTGTATTTTACCTTCTGTTACTCATCTTTTCACAAGTCAACAGTGCCCAGTGTCTTCAGAATAGATGCACAAGCCTTAGGCAAAATTGTCATCCCCTAGTGCAAGATCTTAAGCCTTGATAACTGATGCAAAGTATAATGTATGGTATAAAAAACTGTCTCTCTAACTATAACATCTTTAACTAAGAAAACACTGTAAGTATTATCAAAGTTTAAGTAGCCAACAATATTACAGGTGTAATGAGTAGCGCCCTGGTGGGCTTAATTGTTGGAGTTTCCATTAAAACTACTCGTTACACCAAATTTATTTATTGGAGGATTTGTCGTGACAAGTGGAGCCACAAGTCACTAACTAGAGGAAGTTTACAGTTAGACTAAAGAACGAGTCTCAGCCCAATGGTGAACACTTACAATAATTTTTATTAAACATTAATTCATTTAACTAACTATTAATAACAGACAAAACCTCATTTGTAACAAACAACATAAAATAGCTTTTAACTCAACTAAATACTGTAGTATCTTCAGCATACACTTTCATTAAAAACACTTAGATATACTTCAGCATAATATTTCAGTATACACTTCCATTAAAGCACTTAGATATATTTCAACATATCCTTTAACATAACATTTCACAAAACACTAGTATTAACTGACTGAGAGAGAATAGTGAAGTATACTTACAATGGTGTTGAAAATCGAATAACATTGGACACCTTCATGTTGCCAAGTCAACATGCAGCACTTCAGAGGGTTTTTCTGGAGAGATCGGAGAACTTTGAGAGCTGGAGAGAACTGACTTTTCAGTCTCTGACATGGGTTTATAAAGCAAATTTCTCTGTATTATTTCGAGCATCTAAATAGAACACAGCATCACCCACAAGTAGTCCTGTGCTCCTATTGGACGCTTCAGGGGAATCCCCGGGCTGAATCAAAACTCTCAAGTAATTGGTTACAGCCCGGTTGTGTTAGCCAGTCACCTATTTACTTGTACTGCTACACCCATGTGCTATAAATGATATCACCTCAAAGCACCGATATCGCTTGCTAAACCAAACTTTTCTGTAGCTTTCCTAGTTCTACAGGGTTGAAGTCAACCATTCGTCAACCTGTCATAAATTCTAGTACATTCAGCGTGTTTCTAGTCGATGGTTCTTACGTTGCTTAACCTTGTTTTTCTAGTTCATCCACATGTCTTAGTGGCTTACAAAAAATACAACTACTAGTCTAACTTTATTCTTAAACTTTCTAAGTTAATAAAAACTCCCTAAAAACGTTGAAGCAATTGTAAATTCCCTCAAAAATAACCCAATTGCTTCACAGGCAGTTACATGTACCAGCTAATGACAACTGCTTGCCAATTTCAAAATATCCGTTGTTGGCTTATATTGTAAAATGAGTTCTTTCTAATTACCATATACATGTATATGTATCAACTATAAGATTACCTATTCTCTTTCATTGCTGCCTACTATATGCAAACATTTTTATTATGCATGCCACAAACCTTCTGCTCCCCCCCCCCCATTGGAATGAAATGATTCCTACGTGTTTCTCATGCAAACCATCGTGCGCCACTTCTCCACAAATAGGAGAATAGTACACACACGTGTTGCGTGTTCCATGTGATTCCCTCGATACTCCTCTACCAAACTTGCATTCGGGTGTCTTTCTTTTTTTCGTTTTGCTTAGTGTTTGAGATTGAATTAGTTCTTGAAGTGGTTTAATTTTACATACTCGGTTGTTGTTTTTAAGTATTCAATTTCAATTACCCTTGTTCTAGTCACATTTATTTCATACTTCAAATCTACATGATTTTCAACATTAAAATTTAATGTTAATATTATAATATAGAAAGTCGTATATGGATGATCTATATATAGCTGTTTGCATTTGTTTTGGCACTCCCATCCCTACATCATTTTACATTTACAAATTGCTTTTCATTACTTCTTTTGTGATGTTTTCCCTTTAACTGCAAGTTAGTATATTCTTTGAATGTGTGTAATAAAATTTAATATTATGTGTATTGATTTTGTTTTACTCTTGCATTTCATACATAATAAAGACACTGATTGTATAGTGTACAAAGTATTGAATATTCTACATGTTACAGCCATCTAATGTTCATGTATTATTGGCTGGTGAATTTGCTTAACTTTGAGGGATTGTTAGATTTTGACTTCCAGGATTATAGCTAAGACAGTTATCTTATCAGAAAGCCATGAAGGGGATCAGAGAAAGCATAAGAATCTTAGCATTGAAAGGTTTTCATCATCTTCATGTTGATGATGATGTGAAGAGACCAAAGCAAGCGACTTTGGCATCTTCTTCCAACATAGTCTGCTTAATTTTTTAATTTATGTTAATTGTGTTTCATGGTTGATGCCAATCGGTATTATAATTATTTCAATACCAAATATAATTATTTTCCAAAGAAAGAAAACCAGCGAGGTAGGAGGCCCTTTACAGGGGGGCTGGGACCAAAGAGTCCAATGCCATAGTGAATGAATTTTGTTGTGTGGGAGAAGTCGAAGTACCCAGAGAAAACCCACTTTCACTATACAGATGCCGAATAATCTATCTGTCCTGTATCCTGGCTGTAAATAGTCATGTTAAGGTCATCCAACATTCATGTATTATTGGCTGGTAATTCCTGTTTCACCCTGTACTTAAGCTTTTTAAAGGAATATAAGAGTTTATTAAAAAAAGCTAACTTCAAGAGGTAATGATAACATCATTTATGTTAGAATTAAGGTTTTTTTTTTTGGTTTTTTTAAATTACTACTGGTTATTATGAATAAGAGATGACATTGTACACTGCCCAGAAACACACAGAGTGGATTTAGGTTTAAACTGACATTAGTGATTAATTAGTTGTAGAGTTATTTCAACTGAAGCAAGAAGAAAGATGAACCTTACTGGAAGTACTTAAGTGTGTATTTCACTTTCTCAAATATGGAATATGCTTTGTTGCATGTCAACATGCAAAATTTTATTATTGTATAAAAAACAAATTGGGAAAAGATGTTCTAAAAGTAACTGACCTTCACCATGTGAATACCATCACTATAAGAAAAATACATTTTTGATATTATTATTAAACAAATCTGAATTTATCCACCAGCTATACCTAGCTTGAAAAGCTTAATTTAGATAAGCTTGATATTGTTTGGTTTAAAAATTTTAAATAAGCTATCCACTGAACTGCTTTTTGCTCTATTTTACATGTAAGATTTGTATGCTTATGAAGCTGATAATGCTTAAACATAATTGTAATAATTCCTATTAAAGTTTCTCCATTTACTAATTTATTTTACATACTTATAGAATAATGTGGTATTATACAAACCTCTTTCATTTGAATAGGAGTGTCATGATATAAAAGACTGTTTGGTTTAAATATTATTGATTAATTTATATTTGTGAGTGAATACTTTATTATTTTTAAGTTTTGTTATAATAAGAATTAAAAGCATACGATTGTAGAAGATTTTGTTAACAACTAATTAGTGTCGAGAATATAGAAAGTGGCCAGACGACTATGTAATAAAGATATAAATAGTGTGAGATGAGTGGAAAGCAGCAGACAAACAGTATTAGACAGATAAAAGCAAAGGGAATATAGTTGGTGTGAAGTGAAGTAATGTAAAAGTGATAGGCTTAACGTTTAATATGTTAGAGTGAAACTAACAGTATAAAACAAGATAAGAAGGATAATTTTATTCCATCAAAGCATGGTTCTAAAGTAATTGAATCATCCTAAATGCACTTTGACAAAAGTAACAGAGGATCTTCAGAAGGAAGAAAACCAAACAAATTACAGTAACTTGTGCCACAACTGTAAGTGAATCACACACAGAATACTAGTAAGATAGTAATATATAGAACATAGTTCGACTTGTCAACTGAAATTCTGAAGTAATTGAATAGGCTTAAGTGGACTTCTGACAAGAAGAAGAGAACTATAAATAGTGTTTATGATATGCTTGTAACCTCTATAGTGTGAAGACTTTGTTGTACATACGTTTAACTTGTTCCAAATATATATATATATATTACTTGAAAACAAGTAAAGTGTGTGTTGTTTATTCATCATTGAATTTATCGCTAACAAGTCACAGACACCTACTGTAGAAGAATCCTAAGCCCAACAACAACATAGTATGTATTTATACTATTGAGAAATATAAGTAAAAGCCATTTATTTTGACAATTGGCAAAAAGAATTTATATATATACATATATATATATATATATTTATTTTTTTAAATTCTGACAAGGAGTAAGATTTCTAGGTATACTTCAGAATTTGTAATTGTTTTATTATTCATTCTTTGCTTCAACTGTTTTTTACCCTAGCTACCCTCAACTTGA
The DNA here is from genome assembly GCF_000517525.1 of Limulus polyphemus. Lineage (NCBI taxonomy): Eukaryota > Metazoa > Arthropoda > Merostomata > Xiphosura > Limulidae > Limulus > Limulus polyphemus. The sequence continues at coordinate 135,284 of NW_013668545.1, forward strand.
ACAGCAATGTGTTCTGACTGCTCATCCTGCCAACTGTATCTGCATAGAATTCGATCCCAGGGGGAAGTACTTTGCCATAGGAAGTGTTGATGCCTTGGTTAGCTTGTGGGATGCACAAGAGCTTGTTTGTGTACGCACTTTCTCTAGGTTAGTTCATGTAGAGATGTTTCCTTGTTTCATTTTTATTTGTTTTTGTTGTTTTTAGTAAGAAATATTACTTAATTTTCATTTGGCAGATTCAAAAAGTTGAACTTAAGCCTATTTCTTGGTGAGGTCTATAGCCAGCCCACTTTAATGGTTTTATGTTAAGCAATACTGCTTTATAGTTTGCTTCTTTATTAGTTAAATATATTTAAAAACTGAAAAAAAGTATGGAAAAATATTGTCTATGGCAGAACTTCCAAGATGATACCTTACCTTTGTGCACTGAATAGCTGTATCCCTTGTGCACCTCCACATGCAGTAACTTTCCTTAAGCGCTTGCACTCAAAATATTACCTAATCTAACCTTACCTAACCTAACAAGCATCCAATTTTTACATCTTAGTTACTTTGCAAATAATAAATAAAGAATACACACGAAAAACAAAAAATTAATACTTATCTGGGTCATCATTTTTCTTTGCTGTCAACTGTAGATAAAGCTTAAGCCTACTTTTTTTATACTAATGGTATTACCACACTAAATGTTTATTTAATTAAGTACTGCACCTAGAAACACAGAATAATAACATGAAAAAAGCAGACAATGTTCACTAACTATCATAATTTTTTTTGCTTTCTAACTATGCTATAAGAGCCGTTAAAATTCAGCTAAGCTTGGTAATGTGTTTCCTAGGGAATAAAGTTTGAAGTGGAAGTTCTCTGTACAGAAAATAGTTTGATGGATTAAAACTTTGGCTTTCCATTGGTTATAAGTAATATTGTATAAAATGTCGGAGGGAACTCTTGGCAATTTCTGAATGAGAAAATGTGACAGGTGGGCATGGAAAAGGGGTCTGATTTTCTAAATTATGGCTTTGTAAACAAATAAGATTGAAGGCTATAAATATTATGCTTTGCCTGAATAATGTCTATATTGTAATAAGTAATTTATGCTAAATTACATGCTTCTTTGAGGGGGTAGTAAATAAATTGAGGAAGACAGAAGACCTAGAGAGAAAATGTCACAGTACTAGAGGAGATTTAGGATTTTTAAATATATTTCTTTATACTATTAAGAACTTAAAACTTAAATAATATCAAAATTTGATTTATTAACTACATTTTGATGCCAAGTTTATTCATATATGCTTGATAGTAAAGTAGTTTAATTAAATTTTGAATGTAACTCCTTAAGAGGTTGTGACATGCACACTTCAACCCGATGTGATTTTACAATTGTTGTTTTTTGCTATTTATTGATATTTGGCTCTGTTCTACTCTACAACCAAAATTCATGTGATAAAAAGCTTGTAAAAAAAACATTCTTTTTATCACCTAACTTTTGCTCGCCCTGACAGATCCATTTGGCAAGTTTGGTTTTATGTTTTTTAAGCCAAATATTTATATTTTCCGCTGTCCGACTATAGTTTATCAATGTTTATCCTAATTTCAACCTCATACACTTATACTCTCAAGGTGATTTGAGAGCAAAAAGAACAATATTCATTAATTTATATACCAATCAGTAATTCTAGGACATCGATATATGAACCTCCAGATGTAAGTGAAGGTCCTAGAAAGGTTACGGAACCTTCCACTAATAACAGTGCAAGATAAAGCTATAAAATAAAATTCTGTATTGATAAAGTCTGTGATTAGTTCATTTGTCAGCCAAGGTTTGAGATGCTTGTTTTTCCCTTACTTGCATTTACTTCATAACATTATGACCCTGATGTTTATTCTGTGAAACTTAAAATTAGTGATGGATTGATTTACAATAAAAACAGAAACTAGAGTACAACTAAACAGATGTATGACAGTGCTATTGATAGTATCATTGTTAGGTCTATCACAGATGTGAGGTACTTGGATGAATGAAGGTCAGTGTAAAGTTACTTCAGACCAAAAGGATTGGATGCCATTATTGTAGAACATCTCTAATACCATTATCAAAATGAGGAAAGAAACTAAGTGAAGCTCATGTAGTGAATCACTGTTGAAAGTTTAAAGATTAATATAGACAGGAAGAAAGTAGCATTCTTTTTTATAATGTTTTTATTTTTATCTGTACATCATAAACCAATGATCACTAAAGGTAGATATTTAAGACCTTGTGAGAAAAGAGTGTCAACCCCCTTTTTTCATGACATTAGTCCATTGGACCAACTCTGTATCTGTGAAGCTATATGTAATAATGGTAACTATAATTCTGAATTGACTTTGTGTATCTTCAAGAAATGTGGCAAGCTTTTATTATACCTCAAAAGTCTATTATACACAAAAAATAAGATTTTTTTAATAAAATATTTTACTGAAACTTTATCTGTGAATTTATGAAGCTTTTACTGAATCAGTCTGTGTAAAAGATGATTTTCATGCAAAAAATAAAAATACTTCTTTTTATCTTACAGCTTTCATATTTCATTTGCATAATCTCTTGAATATCAAATGTTTTTCAGTAAAGCTTCTTATATTGTCTCTTATTTTCTCTACCTTAACACTCGCTGTAGCAAAGTCATCAATGCACAAATAATTGAAAAGTTAAAGAATATAAAATAAAATGAATAATTCCATTTTTTTTCAAAATTACTCAACAGCTTTAACTTCTAATACTTTCATTTATTTTTATGGTTTTATTGCCTATACTTTATATCAGTAATGTGACTAGTCAAAAGCAACAAACAATAGGGGCCCATTAGCTGTTTCCCATAGAACAGCCAGGTCACATTATGCATACACTGAGCTCATATTCAGCATTCCTAATATTCTGAAATTTTAGGCATTTTACTTGACTGAAAGTTCAAAACATCCACTATAATATAACAATAAAATGGATTTTTCAGACAAAATGCAAAAAAGATCTTTAAAATATTTGGTCTTCTTAAGATGATCTTAAGTTAACTAGCATTCTCTTTAACAAAAGTGGTAAAATCAGCAAATGCTGGTCATTAGAATGTACATTGGAAACAAGTTTTAGCATATTTTTATAAGCATGCGAGACATGGTGAATTATTAGATATACTTTAAACTGACAGTGCAGTTTAAATTTAAAGTTGCACAACTGTTTAGACAAGGTGTTTGTCTAAATATGATTATACATAATTTATGTATTATACTGGTTATTGTTTTGTGATTACAAATTAACTTATTATGATTCTAGATTGGATTGGCCAGTAAGGACAATTAGTTTTAGCTATGATGGTAAGATGTTGGCATCTGCCTCTGAAGATTTACTTATTGATATTGCTGATGTGGAAACTGGTAAGTACAAGGTTTTAAATTTGGAAGTTGTCAAGAATATTTTTCAGTGTAATATTACTCTTACTACAAGATTTAAAATAACTATGGCAAGAGAAATTAATATAAAATTGTGTTATGGATTCTTTTCTTATAAGGATTTGGTCAATATTCACCTAAGTCGAAGAATAAAACAAACTGAGTTCACGATACTACAAAAATAATAGAAATAAACAAAAAATTATATTAATGACTTTTATCATTTTTCAGAATATCAAGACAGATTATGAAAATTTAGCAGCAAAAATCTCTTCATACTAAATTTCTTTGAAGTTGAGAAATGTGTATGTTGTTATTGTTCATGTTGAGAGGTGATGACTGTGCACTATTTCATGTGTATATTATCATTCATGTTCAGAGATGATGGCTATTCACCATGTCAGGTGTAAGATGTTATCAGTCAAGTTGAAAAATGAAGGTTGTGCACCACTTCATGCATATATTGTTGTCGTTGAAATTGAGAAATGATGGCTATTCATCAGTTCATGTGTATGTTATCATTCAAACTGAGAGGTAATGGGTATGCACCACTTCACGTGTATGTTGTCATCTTTCATGTTGAGAAAAGATGGCTATTCATCACCTATTGTGTATATTATTGTCATTCAAATTGTGTGTGTTGTCATCATTCAAGTTTAGTTGTGGTGGCTATGCACCACTTCATGTGTATGTTATCATCATTCAGATTTCTAGATGATGGTTGTCCACTGCATGTATGTGTGACCATTATTCAAATTAAGAGGTAATGGCTATGAAAAACTTTGTGTGTGGTTACTGTGAAAAAGATAAACATCCTTTTATGTTTCTGTTGCCTTGAATTTTTTATTATATCCACAATTTGGGTTAATGTTAAATCTGCTTAGTGTTTTGATTTGTTTCTTTGCATGTTTAACTTTTGTTGTTTCTATTGTGATCTTCATGAAACAAAATAACACTACTTAGACATGTTAATTTATCTTTATTATTTAGATAATTATTAGTATTCTTTATAAATGTTCATCTATACTACTTGTTTGTGAAACTTTGTAGAATGGATGGCAGTTGCCTCTTCTAGAGACACAAGTGTAGAGAACAACGTTTCGAAAGTCTTCCACCTTTCGTCTTCAGGTCAGTGTATGTAAGATGTTGGTCTTTATAGTATTCTGGTGGATTGTGGAGAGCGTGTTATGATTGGTTGGTATATCCCTGTTCCTGATTGGAGAAGAATTAAAGAATCATTTTACATTAACACAATTAAACCCTCACTAAATAGAGATTCTAAATTAGAGATGAGTAACCTGTGGCTACCATTGGTTAAATCTACAGGAAATTTCTCCTCCAATCAGGAACAGGTATAAACCAACCAATCATAACACACTCCACAATCCACCAGAATACTATAAAGACTGACAACATCTTACACACACTGACCTTATGACGAAAGGTGAAAGACTTTCAAAACATCGTCCTCTATACTAGTGTCTCTACAACAGGCAGTTGCCGTCCATTCTACAAAGTTAATTAGGGTTCTCTAGAAATGCCAGTTTAATCTGACCAATATTTAGTTCCAAAAATAAATTGTAGTTTGTTTTTTTAACCTTTCCACAAGGTTTAATTTATATTGGCTTTTTTAAGATTTATGAAAATATCATTAAAAATCAATCAATAAAAAGTGTAGGTCAGTAATATTTCATTGTGGCTTTTATCCCAGTGAGCAAAAGTGAATTTTGTGTATAGAAATAAAACTTATTGAAATAATGTACATTATTTTTCAGAAATGCTACTTACCTATGTGTACTGCTAAGAGTGATTATCTCATGCTCAACTGCCATGGAATTTCCTACACATGCCATAAGCCTTGAACAAACTCCCATATCTACACGTGTATTGTGCTAGTTTATGACATAATTATCATAATGCTGTAGTTCTCTACCAGTATGAGGGCAACATGATTTCTATGCACATGATCATAGGCCCATTTTCTCCTTGGTACTGTCTGTGTTCAGGCATGTATTTTCCTGTGCTTTTTGAGTTTCTAGTTACCTTAATTGGTTGTCTTTCTCTCTTTCTTTAGTGCTACATTGCTTTTGTCATTGTTGCAATTTTGTTCCAACCACCTACAACTTCATTTTCTCTATCCACCACATTTCTACTTTAGGCTACTTTCCCCAATGTATGCTAAGTAATATATATATATATGTGTGTGTGTGTGTGTGTAAGAGAGTCCCAAGGCCCAGACACTCCTTGCTAGATGTTTTCTCCAACTGACTCAATGATGACTGGAGGCACTTTATCTGTTCATGGACCTAATGTTTAGTTGTTATCCTTTTAGCTCACTTAGTAGAGTGCATCTCTGCTTGTAACAGGTCTTGAATTTCACTCTGTGGTGATGTACTTTCAACATTGTGGATAACTTAATTTCCACAACTTTTCTTAATTGTTACGAGCCATTGTGTATCAGCAACTTAACTGATGATGTTCCCACTTTCATACATCAGGTGGTTGGTTCCCTTTTGCCTGTTTCTTTTCCATTTCAGTTCCTTAGTCATTCTTTGCCTTCTGTGGAACCTGCCTTACCTTTGGATGATTTTGGCCAGCTCTTCCACCTCTGTCCTTTATTTTTGGCTCTACTCTCCCTGATGAGGAGTAAGTATTTCCTCTTTTTCTGTTTGCCAAGCTCATGAATAAGATATGTGAGATTCTGTTCTACTTGTGTATCATATTGTCTCTCTGGTTGTTTTACTTTGTGTACCTCCCAACTCCACACTGTCCCTCATCTTTCTTGTCTTACTTGTCTTCATGCTCATTTGTTATACCTCAGGTCCTGGCCCTTCGATATTTCTTGATCTCCAGTTTCTTGTATCTTTTATCTCTGCTAGGGGGTACCCCTCTTTCATCTTCTTTGTCTTTCTTTCCAACTATCTCTTTGTTTTTGTCTGTCTTTACCCTACTTCTTTACTCTCTGCATTTCACCTTTTCACTGAGGTTCTTCATAACAACCACAATAGTTTTTGGTGGAGACACTCATTATTCTTTTATTGCCTTCTTATTTTTCATTTCTTTCTCTCCTGTCTCTTATTTTGACCTGGTTTCTTTATTTTTGGGATCTCCATCGTCAGGTGTCCACATCCCTTCATCTTATATTCAAGTCTTTTATCTTGCCCATTTGCTTACAGACTTGGTCTTTCAGGATATTCCTGACTTTTTGGAATCCTGGGCTTAGGCTGCTCACCTGCAGTATTTTATTGCTTCCTTGCTTTTCCAACTCACTGGTTCACAGGTATCTCTGTCTGCCACACTCATCCTCAGGAATCATATTGGGCTACTCCTTTCCTGTTCCATGTTCTCTTGCTTCTGTTTGTTGTACCCTCTCTCACACAGCTAGCTGTTGCAGCTTTCAGCAGTAACTCTTCTTTGGAACTGATCCTATGCTCTGATTCCACCAGTGTCTGCCTTTCCTACTTTATGCATCTGTATTCTTCCTTCTCTAATCACCCTGGAATTCTGCATGTTCTTTCTCGCTGTTTCTCTTTCCTCTTCACACTAATCATTTGCATATTTTTCTTCAGGACTTTATGACCTCTTTGTTGGTGACAGGAGCTATAAAACCTGCCTCCCACTGCACTCTAGGCTTTTATTCTCATCTTCTTATTATCCACATGAAGTAAGAAGTTTGGCATTTTATCATCAACTTGCCTTCTCTGAATCACTTTCTCATTGATCCTTGATTCTAGATGAACAACTTATTCAGTTTATGTTGGACCTTCTCTCCCAGTCTCCTAGGCTGTGTTTAAACAAATGTTGTCCTTCGCATATACGTTTGTCCCGCGTCCCATCATTTCTCTGTTTTAACCTTGAAGGTCATATCTTTCAATTCCAGGAAATTCTCTTTAGTCTAGCTATGGGCCCTTATGTTTTCTGCTTGATCATGCAAGTCCATTTTGACTCCCACTCAGTTTCTTGTCCACCTGGGGGTTTTCTTCAGCTTCTTAGCAGAATAAACTTCTTTGTTTAGTTTTACTCAAACCTATCTAACTTGAGATTTGTTGCCCTGTCTTGTTTTTGTCACCTAGAAATTAACATGCCTCACTGTGAGTCTGAGGATCCATGACTCGTATCCTGTTGCTGTAAAATAGTGCTGTGCACTTTGAAGCTATGAGTGCATTAAAAAGAGTTTCAGTCTCATTCCACTCATTGATTAGCATAACTCAAAGAGTTGTCAACTAGTACAGTTTATTAGTGCCTTCCCTTTAGTCTTTCAGCTCACACTTATGTATTGCTAGTGCAGATAACCCATATGTAGTTTTTTGACAATATTCAAAATACTCAATATCCCATTTTCAGTGCAAGAGACATAAACAGTTTTATATTGAAATTTTGTTGCTTCTGCAGCCTTTACGTATTTCAATTTTCTGATTGTTTTTATTTTTAGTAAATGGCACAGCCGTAAGTCTGAAAGTTTATAACACTAAAAAAACTGGTTTCAATACTAATGGTAGACACAGCACAGATAGCCCATTATGTAGCTTTGTGCTTAACCTTATTGAGACGGATAGGGGGTCAGAGGGAATGTCATCACGTTTGTAGATTTACATTCAAAATTTTATTTAGCTGTTATTTTATAAACATACGTCAATAAGTTTGGTATCAAATTGAAGATTATAATTCAGATTTTAGTGTTATACATTAGTTAGTTTCTTAATTTAAAACTAAATATTTAAAGAAAAAGGCTGAATATCGATTTTTGTGTGTCAGGTGGTATGTGGCCTTCTGGGTTTGGTCAGATTACATGCCTACAATACAACGTCTGTAGTTTCGTATGAATTAGAAACTCAAATGTGTGATATTGGCAAGCTAGAATATAAAATAAGAACCTCCTACCTTTTCTATTTGCTGAGATATCATGATATTTAGTAAACCCACCATATTGGCTTCGCCCACCACTTCATCATTTGAGAAGACTTATTTACCTATGGCTATTTTTATATACCAATAACTTTATAATTAATCGAAAGCTATATATTTATTCTACATAATCCTGTTAGTCTTTCTAAGTTACTTACAAGAGAAATGCTCTTATATCATTGGAAAATTTGAAGTATTACTATCAAAGCTATTTTGTGAATATAAATTATATTTTTTAGACCCAAATATAATTTAGTTAGGAAGCCTGATAAATTACAGTGAATTTTTGGGTTATTGGTATTGTAATTTATAATTGTTTTGTATTCCAAAATGCTTATATAAAGTCTAAAAGTCTAAAGTTCTAAAATTATATTTTTCCATCTCCACATATGAATTTGGACAAGGCTTAGCAAGTTCTGCTTACAAGTGCAAACAAGGACTTCGTAGCATCATAAGTAGTAGAGATCATTGTTTTCCAACTAATTTTTATTTACTATCTTATGTTTAAAAAAAATATCTGACTTTTAAGTATTTATTTGAAAATATTAGTTATATATATATCCATATGTAATGTATGGTAGCCAATATGTTACTGTATTTTACCATTTTTCTGCTCATTTACATTGAGGTAGAATAAAAACAAATTATACAAAACTAAAGAATTGGCAATTCAGGAAAAGTTTATTTATGTAATTTGTGAAAGTCTAAGAACTATATTTATCACTGATCAACTGATCTTAACTCATGAAAAGGAACATCTTTACATAAACACCCAGTTGAATTTGCAATTTGCTGGTGAATAATTTGTTTCTCAAGTTACAGTCAAGAATGCTAGCCTAACCAAAAGGAGCCATATTTATATTACTGGAAACTACACATTTATTGGTTACTATTTAAACATGATAATATATGAAACAGGATATACCATATAGAGTTAATATTGGCAAAATAACAGATTAATTATAAAGTTTTATTTAAAAAAAAAACGTTTGATGATTATCTAAAAGGATATAGAGATTATGCAAATGAAACTTGACAAATCTCAGATAAAGAAGAGTATTTTAATCTTAAAATCAAAATTACTTTGTACATTGAATAGTCAACATTCTGAAACAAAAAATTCACAAGCAAATCTTTAATAAAAAAATCTTAAAACATGATTTGAAAACCAGATATTTTGTGTATGAAATCCATGTAATGTTTAATAATAATTTGCAAAATTTTGTAAAGATTTGCAAACATTTTCAAAAATTATAACAAAATTATTCTCATAGATACTCTCCTAGTTATGAGCTGGGTGGAATCCACCTAGCCCGTAATGGAAGGGTTAACAAAACAAATAAAAGCATTGTCGTCAATCCTCCACCTTTTGCCAGGCAATAATATGTTCCCCTTGTCTAATCCCTCTTCCCTACTGGGATCTTTGCACTCTTACTTATCCCCCTTTGAGCAGTTGGCTTACTGTTCCTTGGATCATTTGTCTCTCAAGATGTATTTGCTCCTGCTCCATGCTTGTGGTCTTCATAATTCAGACATTTATACCTTAGACACCTTCTGTTCTCTCTGTCATAGAGACCAGTTGACATTGTTTCCAGTCCATTCCTTTCTTCCAAAGACACTGCTTCAATGGATAAGCAGATGTATTCTTCCTTCTCTCTCTATTTCACCATTGTATGATCTTTCTAATCTTGATCATCTTTTGTGTCCTGTACTAACTGTCTACTGCTGTCTTGTTTGGACCACCCCCTTTTATGCCTATTTTTACTGTAGCAGACCTCATCCTCTTGGGATTTGTACCCTTCCACTTTAAATGGTTAGTATTGCCAACTCATCCATCTCACATATTTTTCTCTGGATGAGTTTGACAGTACTCTTTTTTTTTGCATCTCCTCCCACCAGTTTTGGCATGCCACAGTCTTTCTTGCCCCTTTTTTTTGACACTAATTTTTACAAGCTGGTATATGGAATACACCTAACAAGTTCGTCTACCATTACTTGCATCATTGGACAGTTTCCTGTGCCTCTGGTTTTCACCATTCTCCATTTTACCCAGAGCATCTAATCATCTCCACATCATTCATACATTTCACAGCACTTTGACAAGTGTTTTGCATTTTCCACAGTTGCCCTATATAAGGTGGCATTAATAGCTACCTTTCAATATTTGAAGAGAGAGAAATTCTTTTGAGTCCCTAGTGCTCTCCCCCCTCTTCAATTTGCTTTGGCTCATTTGTTCCAAACAACCATTTCAGTTACCTAACCAGGATATAAAGATGGTGTTGCATGTTCTCCCTCAACATGCGTTTGAGTCCTAAGCCTCATGTACCATGTATCACCTTTCCTTTAAGGTTTATTTTTTGTTGCTACAGGACACTTTATCATTCTACCTACTTCCTTCTATATCCAGACAGGTCCTTCTTACCTAAGACACTGGCAGCCAGGAAAGGGGATGAATCCTTTTCCTTGATTCTTCTCACTGCTATTTCTTACCTCTATGACTGATTGTATCTGGATTGTTTGTTATGTCCAGTGAAGGCCTTGAAGTGTTATTTTGCCCACACAAAAGTGTTTAGAGGTGCTAAACAATGGACTTTTATTTATTGTGACCCTTCAGTTTCCCGGGATTTATTCCTGGTTATCTTGATGAGGTGGGTACAGTGGGCAAAGGTAAAGAAACCCTAGCAGTTGAGTAACAGCTGTAGTGTGAGAAGAGGTATTATTGGAAATACATTTCCGATTTAAGAAAATGTTAACTTCCAGATTATTATGCCTGATGACAATGATCCATGCACATACTCTGGTATTATTCCCAATGCTCCCCCCCCCCTCTACATATGCACATTCTTCTTGTGGAGCACAGGAGAATCCTTATTTTTCCAGTCCCAAACTGCTTGGGATGTAAATATGGAGAATTTCCTCTGTGAGTGGTGCCTTCCCCCAGTTAAGAAACCAGTTTGGCCCACCACCATTCTTTTCAGATTTAGGACTGGGGTGTGAAGGACACCACCACATTATAATATTTCTCAAGCAGTTCCCAGTGGATATGTCCAGTCAGATGAGACTTCAAGTTGCCTTGGGATACAGTGAAATCACATCCTCCCTCCACCTGTCATTACAATATTTATCTCAAGTAGTTATTTTAACAAGACAGAATGGCATAAAGCCCTAGCCATGCTATACATTCTCACATTCCACTCACCTTCGCAACATATTACCAATAGCACTGGATTTACGTGATATCATTTACTGTAAATCTTTGTGTGATGTAAATGTAATATGTGAATGAATAAATAACAAGTTGGGCAAAGAGAAGGATGCAGTTTCCCACCTGGTGCTGGTCACTAGGCTACCCCTGGTCTCATGGAAGTCGCACCCTATGGTAACTATTTCAGAAAAGAGCTCACCTTTCTAACTGATCAGCACCAGCTTCTCCATAATTTTCAATTTAGGATTCTAGCTCTTAGCAGTGCAGAGAGGTAAGTAGAATTTGTGAAGTTAACATTTTCCTTACCTGAAAACATATTTTAGGAACATACCTCTCTGTGCCACTTTCCCACCCTTTGTCCCCACTTCTGGTGCATTTTCTTTGTCTTGTCAAGAATAACATATGATCATGTACTAGAACTCACAGGAATTACTATGCATACAGGTCATGTCACCTTCCTACTGATGGAAGGCTACATCATTAGTACAAATATGTCATAAGGTGATGCAGTACCCCTATACACTTGTACAGGTGGGAGTTTGTTCAAGGCTTGTGGTATGCACAGGAAATTCCACTGCAGTTGCTCACATCTGTTACATTTCAAAATGCCTAAATTTATTTTAATGATTGTAAGATATGTAACAAAGAGATTGCAGTCTAGCTTCAATTACAGATGTGAAAACAAGCTAGTGTAATCTATTCTGACCAAATGTAAGGTGTGCAATAAAGGCAATGCAGTATAATTTAAGCTACAGCAAGGTATGCAAAAAAAAAAGTCGGTGCAATATGGTGTTAACCACTGTAAGGTGTTTACGTAATAAAGACAGCACAATTTAATTTCAACCACAGCAAATAAATTCAGAAAAGGTAGTGAGGTCTACTTTCAATCAATGGAAGATAATGCAACAAAGACAGTGCAATCTTACCTGCAATAAAGATAGCACTCTGTTCTAAGCTATGAATATAGAATTGCATGCTTTGTCCATGTGACAGATATTTACAAATAGACTGCTCATAGAAAGACCACATTATCTTGTTTTTGTTTTTACTGTGTAATAAACTGAATTATTAAACACTGAAATATAGTCAGTATTTGTTTAGCCTGTGTGATAAATATCTGAAGACCTAGTTGCTTTCTATTTTGTTGTTCTTGTTTTCTGTTTAGTGGGAAAACAGTTATTTTCATTTTTTTGTGAAAGAAGAAAAATCTGTAAGAACTTAGTTTTTCTTAATATACATTAATGTATTTTTTTTATCTACAGAATTTTCCTTAGTACCTGAATTATATTATAAGTGTGTAGCCTGTGTTCAGTGAAATTTTCTTTTCTCTTAGGAGAGAAAATAGCAGATGTACCATGCGACTCAGCAACATTTACTGTTGCCTGGCACCCAAAAAGATACCTCTTGGCTTTTGCCTGTGATGATAAAGATAAATATGAACAGGATGCTGGAACTGTAAAATTGTTTGGGTTACCTAAAGATACATGAGTATCTGAAATAAAGTAATCTTTTCCCACACACTGCCCAGCATGTTTTTTTCTTAAACTCAACCACATATTTTTCTCTGTGGGAAAGGATAAAACTTTCTCCCTTAAATATTTTCTCAGACAATCTATCACAAGAACTTATATATCTTATTTATAAACTGAAGCACAGAAGTATAAGGAGAAACTGTGTTTGTGTGTATGAGCAGTCATCATTATCACAAGTGTTTTTATATTGGACTCCTAAAATTTGTAATACTATTTACTTTTTTTAACAAATCATGACACTAGTTAAGCAGTACACATATATTTGATTAGACTCTGTATAAGAAAGATTATTATGACTGTTTTTATTGAACTTTTTTCACTAAAAATAAACATAATGTTGTGAGTTGCAAAATAAAGTATTTCTACTTTTGCATCAGTTGATCATATTCAGATACTTGAAAGTAGGGTTGGCAGTGCTATAAATTTGCTGGTTTGGACTCAGAAGTGGCTCCAGTGGTTCAGCTTCAGAACTGATAAAGACCCTCTGCTTCAGCAGCCCATGCCCTAATTACTGAGCTGCTGCACACTGGTGCTCAAGCTCCAGTTCTGGAACAACAGAACCCTGGAGTAACTAGGATACTACTATTTATGGTTTTGTTATGGTTATATAGAATTAAAACAGTCTATAAGGTTAAATGAATTTTTAGTAAAAATGATAGGGAATGTGAAGTTTGAAAGTCTTGTATATTTATTTTTACAATAAAATAAAATGATGAGAAATAATGAACCATTTTTTTTCTTAAAACAATTGTAAAGTTAAGTACACAAAAGTACATTTACAAACAAAACAGGAAAGAGTAGAGCACATTGGTGAGCCTGTCTCTAGCTCCAGAGCTAAAAAAACTGGCCAATTTCACTCTGGAGCCAGAGCACAGCCAACCCTACTTAAAAGTAATATATTGTGTTAAGGTGTAAATGTAAATTTTGAGAAAACTTAAACTTTATTTCATTTTTATAAAGTTGTATTCAATTGTTAGCAAAGAGTTTCATTTTTGAGGGGAATACATAATTTTGTCAAAGTTGGCACTACACTTGTCCCAGATACTATTCAGTTATTCCAGTGTAGTATTGCTAAAAGAAATACAACTTTGGATCTATCAGAACAAATGTATTTTTTATATAGTAGATCATAGACAGAAAGCATATTAATAGTAATAAAAGAACAGAGTTCAAAACAGGTGTTTGCAAGTACGACAACAAGGAACGTTAACCTTTAGAACATCTACTACATGTCACAATTAATTTTTAACCACATTCTTCTAATTATCATCTAAACCCGTGTTTCTCAACTGTTGATTTATCACAACCACCTCGCCTTGCTGGTCCAGGAGATTTCACAAAAACTAACAGATTATTAAATCCTATCAAGGAACTTTAACCTTTAGAACATCTACTACGTGTCACAATTAATTTTTAACCACATTCTTCTAATTATCATCTAAACCCGTGTTTCTCAACTGTTGATTCATCATAACCACCTAGCCTTGCTGGTCCAGGAGATTTCACAAAAACTAACAGATTATTAAATCCTAACAAGGAAGTTTAACCTTTAGAACATCTACTACGTGTCACAATTAATTTTAAACCACATTCTTCTAATTATCATCTAAACCTGTGTTTCTCAACTGCTTGATTTATCACAACCACCTCGCCTTGTGGTCCAGGAGATTTCACAAAAACTAACAGATTATTAAATCCTAATAATTTTTCATTGTACTTGCATTTTTGTGGTCCGCAAAAGTTGAGAGGCAACAGGCCGATTCCTGGTACCAAGAAGGCAGAGAAATGTTCATTTAAAACATATTCATTCATCTATAGCTCATTCTCAATTGCATGCCTTTCTAAAAAAAACACCCAAACACTAAGTCTGTTTTAGCCAAGTAAAAATTCATCAAAGAGACATCTTGAAGTTCTGCTAAGCCTTGCTAATGAAATAATACACTAATTAGAAGAAGCATATAAAAATAGTAATTTATCTGACAGTTCCGAAAATCAGATAGATAAATGAAAGTTGATAAAATAAAATGAACTCGTGCTCTGACTCTCAAATGGTATGAAACGACAAACTATTGGAAAAGATGAATGTTTGTTTGGTTCTGGTTTTAATTTTCTAATCGGTAATGACTTGTTTATTCAAAAAATGATTTCTTTCTCTGCTGAGGAGAAAATGTTGAAGTCTGTGTTATTAGCTGTCCCATCACACGTGGTTACAATGTTGGTAAAAGAAACTGGACTAATTTCCTCCTTTCAGCCTAAGACGTTGTTTTATTCATGCTGCTGGGTGACGTATCGTAGAATCAATAGAGACTTGTTTACAACATGTGAATTTGTAAACAACCTACGGTCGCCATAGCATTGGAATGGTATCTTTCTCCTTGAAAGATACACGGTGAACTTAGCTAGTAGTGTGTGCGTACTTATATATAACCTTCGTAATTCACCGAGTTTTTCTTACTCGTTTGTTGTAAAACACCCAGTAAATATAAAAATGTCTATTTTTATTGTATTAAACTGTTAATTGTCACAAGTTTAAATTTTGGTTTTTCATTATAACAGACAACCCTGCTTAATATCGGCATTTTATATATTAAAATTCCCTAAAATTAGTTGGAAGTATGAAAAATTAAAACAACTTTTCTTTAACTCACTAAAATGTGTAACTTAAGCGAAGAATTTCTGTTTTGAAATTTGATTTTTAATTTATAGTTTAAATACAACCCACAAGTAAAAGCACATAAGTATGTAAAAATCGTGAATTTAAGTTACTAAAGTATTGTTACGTCTCCGTTTGTTAATCGATTTTCCGTAACTTCGTTCGTAAGCGACACAAGTTCTTTCTTAATAAAAACTGGTTTATTCTTTCCGAATATAACTTTACCGATACACTCAACTTCAACAATCGCGCTAAAAACAAACGCTATATCAACGAACGTCAATAATACTTCTTACTGCAGATCAATTACACACTGTCTATACACACATTACCTTCCTTCTTTTATATACCAG
>NW_013668546.1:0-1050 GCF_000517525.1 Limulus polyphemus
ACAGATAACTAGAGCCCGAGGGACTAAAGTAGCAATAAGGTTCGTTTTGCGACTTTTAGGACTGAAAGAATCTCATCGTGTGTACTGTCCTGTAAAGGTAGGTTTTCTATATATATTGGTGAGAAAACGAAAATGATAAAAAGTAAAGTTAATTAAAGTAAAAATAAATAATAACGATAAATAATTGGTTTTAAAATGAACAAATTATACTATATTATTAAACCTTACCTTAATTCTGATTTGTAAATAACAGAAATTACATTTCAGCGACTTAATCTGGTTCCCGCCATATCAGTTGCTATTTATGCAGTTTAAACTATAAATAGAATCGCACCCACTACTGTATCTGTTGTATCCCAGCTGGTCTAATGGTCCTTGGTATTGTAAGAAAGGCCTTATCGGCATTGAATATGACAAATATAGTGTGGTTGGCATATTATTATACATTCTCCTTGACTTTCATTCATAGGTTAATAAAAATAATAATAGTATATATTTACATATACATGTATATATAAGCCTCGAAGAAAGTGGTAATTAACTTTAGGATATTTAAAATGAAGCTGAAGGCATATGGTCGAAATGCATTTTATTATGTTACATACACGATTACCTATATACTGGTGACTGCAATGTTCCAATGAAGTAACCGAAAAACACCTTACGCCAACTAATTATATTTCTCTAAAACACGAGATGACACAATTCTTCTCCATCTGCATTGGAGGCTCTTGATGTTTGAGCAGACAGTCTTCTGCACATTTGCATATAATCCATATTTCTGTCCACTGGCTACTTGTTCTTAGCAGTGACGCTTTAGAACCAATATATTGTTACATCTCCGTTTGTTAATTAATTTTCCGTAACTTCGTTCCGACGAAACTTTAGCGACACAAGTCCTTACTTAATAAAACTGGTTTATTCTTTCCGAATATAACTTTACGATATACTTAATTTCAACATTCGCGCTAAAACAAACACTATAACGAACGAACGTTAACTTCAACAATACCCTGTGACTGCAGATCAATTACTCACTACCTACACACA
>NW_013668546.1:1960-7735 GCF_000517525.1 Limulus polyphemus
CTGCTTTCTGGAAATATCTTGTACTTTCGTGAATTGTCGGGAAATTACTAGATATAGGGTAGGCGGATATATATAAGAGGGGACAACGTGACGCTTTAAGGTGTGTATAGATAGTGAGTAACTGAACTGCAGTCAGAAGTATTATTGACGTTCGTTGATATAGCGTTGTTTAGCGCGATTGTTGAAGTTGAGTGTATCGGTAAAGTTGTATTCGGAAAGAATAAACCAGTTTTATTAAATAAGGACTTGTGTCGCTTAAAATTTCGTCGGAACGAAGTTACGGAAAAATCAATCAACAAACGGAGACGTAACACCACTATCAACTGCTGTAATTTCTTTTCTTGTTTCTTTTCTTTATTCTCCAACAACTGCTGCAATCTCTTTTGTTTATTTTGCTGTTCGAGCTGCCACTGTTGCAAGTTTTTTTCCCACTGTTGTTGTTTCTCTTCTTGTTTCTTTTCTTTTTCCTCCAACAACTGCTGTAATCTCTTTTCTTGTTTATCTTCTCGTTCTTCTTGTTTCTCTTACTGTTCTTGTATTGCTGCCATCAAATCTGTAGTTTTCTAAACTGTAGTTTGATTTGCCACTTCTCATTTCCATCTTCTTCTTTTTTTTTCTTTTCTTTTATCCCACTTCTGATACAAATTTGTTACCTATCTGGTCGTTTGTTAATTTCCGGTATAAATTTTTTCCGAGGAACTTCAGCGATACGATACGAGTCCTTTCTTAATTAAAACTAGTTTATTCTTTCTCGATACAACTTTGTAATACACAGAATTTCCACAGTCACTTTAAACTTAACACCCTTATAATACACGCTATAAATCACTGCATTCACACACTTTAACTACGGTGCCTACTGCTCTCTTGACTCAATTATATCTCTCTTCAATCTATCTCCGGCTTATATACTAAAAAAGAGGGCGTCTAGCAAACGCTTGGACATTCGTGAGGTTCCCCGATAAGTCACGATCCTTCTAGAAACTCCAGTGCGCATGCTCCCAGAGTCGCGTGACTTCCGCTGTCGTAACAATATTAATTATTACTCAAATTGTTATTTCAGTCGTTCTTAATGTATCAAGCGTCTATATGCAAAGAAAAGCATATTATTTTTATCATTAACTGAAAATATAGCCTAAAGATACTTTGCAGAATTTACCAGGTTTCATTCGCCCAGGCCCCTGGGCAGTTGCCTTTTTGCCCCCCGCCCTTCCCTGTCGGCGGGCCTGATGATTAGCTTTCCCTAGTAAGCAAACATCAGAATTGAAATATGTAAAATATATCTAACAATACTATTTCAGAGACTTGCTTAATGACTCTCACTAAAATTCGGAATTAGATATCTCGGTGGGTAGAGCTTAGACAGCCCATTGTGTAGCTTTGTGTTAAAAAAAAAACTGCTTACTTTGGTTAGCTACTTTTTGTAAAAGCTTACAATTGATTATAATAGTGAATTTTACATTAGTAAATGGTAACATGTTTTTCAGAATTATTTTACGAAGTTGGTAGAAAATATCTTTGTCGTATTTGAATAATTTACTTACCTTCATAAATAATTTAATACCAAAATGTTTCACAGCAGTGATTAACTGTGTTTACGAACTAGTAATAAAATAAAAATATATATTTGCTAGTTATTTTTTAATTTGGCACTAGAGTGCAATGGTGAAGTCGAGCATATTAAAATCGAAGTTTCAAGGTCTTATTTGAAAATATTTTGTTTTATACATCTTAGTGCTATCGATTAGAAAGTTTTAGTAACTTTAGAATCAGAACTTGAGAAGAGGAAGAAACATTTAAGCTGGTTGATTTCTCGGACAGTACCTTTATTATTATCAGTTTATAACTTAAGCTAATTATGTGTTAGAATTGTTGCTTGGCCATTACTGATCATCTAGATTTACAAATTACGCTACACTACAGTGTATAATATCAGTGCTGTTGTCTACCGAGTGACGTACCAGTGAAATAAAGTAGGTATAACAGTTGTGTACGCAGAAAGACCGAATGTTTAATATCTGGTGCCGTGGAACCATGAATACGATTAGGATAGGCTAAAGAAGTGGATATAGTTGGAAGGTTACCAAAACCCACTTTCAAGTGTAAGCACAGTTTGTCAGTTGTCATGTTCGTATCGTTGTCAATGTTTGGAGTAAGGTCTGTCATCAGCTTAGTTTGTACTTAGGAGATTTACGAAGCCCTGTGTATGAAAATAAGAATAAATTATTTAACATGGTGATACTGTTTTAGATAATGTTGAATTTAGCACTTAATTCCTGTTGTGATAACTAATAGTATATCATATGACTAAAATTGTAGATATTTGTTTCATTATAACTTTTGCATTTTACAGCGGCTGGGAAATATACGTCCCAGGTGCAGTGAAAGGTCAATTTAAATATTAAAGTTGCATGAAATTCATGCTAATAAGTAATAATACCTAATATGTTTATATTTCACAATTTCAGTTGACTTCTCTCTCTCTTTTTAATTTCAGTCAGCAGTAAACTTACAGTGAAAAAATTAAGTGATAGAACTTATTTTTATGAATGGTATTTTAATTATCAATAACTAACACCACAGTTGAACTTTAAAACATTTAAAGCTAATCATCTCATGCAAAAGCCATTGGCAATGGGCACTGTATTGTACAGTGTATGAAGGCTTCAGCCTTCAGAAGTATTGTAAAAACGGTATTTATTATTATTTCTGTCACTTAATTTTAAATTATGTTAGTGGGTCTTTATAATTGAGCCTCATGTTTACAATTGCATGCTATGTTATTAGCTTTAATTCATGCGTAAAATCTCAGTAGAAAAATTAATTAATCTTGTTTCTTTTTACACTTCCTTTTGTTGCCTTTGGATGTTGTGGAGGCAGTAAATTTAAGTGAGTATAAGAAAAAGCTTGATAAATATATGAATAATAAGGTCTAGCGTGTGTAAGCTTTTATTGGAAGTTTATGTCAAAATAAAGAAAAAAAATTGACTTTATATTGTACTGATAAATATGATTGGTTTAATTGTTATTAGTGGCTCACAGAAAAGTGTTAATGATGATAGGGAAAATGTTGTGTCTTTTTTTTCTCGGCACATGGATTGCTGTGTATATACACACACATAATAGAAATAATTAACTTCAAACATTTACTTTATAAAAAGTGTTTTCACATTGTAACTGTGTTTGAACAGAAATGTGAAATATCTCTGTTTTCAAACACTTCTCTCTGTTGGCACTTGGAGGAAGAAGTGACCTCTCCCTATTTTGGGAGTCTGGCTTGACCTTTTCATGGTTTTCAAACTTATTTTTGTTTGCAGAATACCTGAATGTTTTTCTCAGAAGACCATAAACTATGCTGCTGTTTCCTTTCCATACTTTTGGAACCTTTACACAGACCATCTTATGAGAGCTCAGCTCACATATCATAACAGTTGCTCTAGAGCACTTCCATAAGCACATACATAGAGCACATTATATAACCTTTATTTCTGCCTTAAAAACTGTGAGATTAAGTAAATGACCTGAGAAGTAGGTATGCAATAAAAATCAATATTCTCATAACTGATTTACAAAAATAATAAAAAGAAAATGTACATTAAGTTGCAAATTTTGGAACTCAATGCACGAGTAATTATGTTACATAATACTCCTTGCAGTCTGAGAACATCATTAGCTATGAAACATTTAATGTATTCATCTCTAAAAATAATTTCTTGTTGATATGACAAATAATAAATAAGGTATAAGTAATTATACAATACCAAAAAGATTCACCACTACCCACATCACCCCAATCATAAAAAATTGTTTGTCATCATTCTTTGCTTCTTCACTAAACCCATTTCATCAACAATTAAAATGTAACTTTTTTACATCCTACAAGATATGTTTTAAAGAATTCAAAGTAACAACATAAACCACCTCCTCAGACAAGCAGTTCATCAAATTTGCATTAGAATTGGGCGATCTAGTATAATGCTCTTGTTGTGTGATATTTTACAATCAAATGTAAAACATGGTTGAAACCATTAGTAGGTACTTTTTAATTGTTTGAGGTGATATATATGTATTTATAAAGGAATGAAACTAGAATCTGCTTTCTGCCAAAGAAACCTGAAGCATATATTTTGTGTATACAGGAATGGGCCCAGAATCTCTAACTAGCAACTACAAGAATATTTTATCTTGCATCACAAGCTTAAACAATACCACCGTGGACAGGTCGACAGAAGAAACAGTTACATTAACCAAAGCCCAGCTGCGGGCACTCCTTGATGTGATTGGACAGACTCGATGTAAGTTTTTACTTGGATTTAAATAGATGGGATTCTTAAAGTTGTGTGCATATTTGTTTTCCACATACATTCTGCGTAGATAGATTTATTGTAAACATAGAGGTACAGAGAAAATCTGAGATGATTAAGTGCTTAATTGAAATGTAGTTTCTTTTTATAAGTAGTTTGTATCTAAGACATTGATAGGAATAACTTATTTATGCTATGTAATTTATCAGGTTAAGTATGTTACATCAAAGTTATTTTGGAGTCTCATCACATCAGTACAGTCTGTATCACCATGTTGGTTCATTCTCTGTCTGATAGCTATGCATTTTACAATATCCCTGCAGCAAATTTTCCATTGTAAATGGCTCCATCATAAGGTTATCATGTCCAAATCACACCCCTCCTCCCTTCAGGCATTCAGTAAGTCATCTAGCATATGAATATAGTGGCTTCCAAGTTTCTGTTTCAACTATCCGATCATACATAAATTAATTGGTGTTGTTTCTGAAGATTTGATGGATATGTCTTTGTGTTGAATAATATGAATACCATTTTCATTCTTCAGCTGCTTGATATATATGCAACAGTTGTATGGATATGTTGTGGAAGCAACTTGTGTACACATGAATTGTGTCACTTTTCCAGCAATGCATCTTGATGACATTGCACACTGTTGCCTGAACCATGTGAACAGCTTTTGCCTGGATCTTTTATATTCATGGATTTTCACCTGTTACAAGACATGCTTTACATATCACGGCTGGGGTAGGACTTGCTGATGGTCTCTTCTGGAAGATCCTGGTGCTACAAGTTCATCTACATTCCTTAGTTTTTTGATACCATTAAGTAAAAGGAATATCACCATCTTTGAAATTCTAAATCCCTAATATGAAAACCTCGTTATGATTTAGGTATATGCTTTGTTTCAGAAAATACTGTACATACCCTTCCCTAAACTTATAAATTATCAGTGGCATCACACTACCTACAAAACCCCAAGAATGTCAAAATATAGTTCTGATACATGCTGTTCAACTGGAGCTTTATATCAGCTGTAGTTTTGTCTTGTGACTGGCTGATTTGCATTTTCAAAATAATTTTCATACTTAACCCCCTGTATAAAGAAAATTTCTATATTAATCATTTGCTTTTGACTAACTGATCACTCTTTTACAAGCAGTTTATCTTGTATGTTTAAAGTTTTGTTAGTTACAGTTCACTAATTTGTTTCTCTCTCTCTCTCTCCAAACAATTCATTGTTCTTGAACATTAAAAGTAGTCTCAGTCATTTACTCCAAGCAATTCATCTTCATTACATATTTATCTAAAGAAATCTCAGTTACTGTTGGTCGACTTGTTTTCTCCAAGTGGTTCATTATTATCACATGTTTATTTAACATAATTCCAATCATTACTAACTTGTTACTTTACTCCAAGCTGTTCATCTGTTCAGATAAAATACTCCTAGCTTATTTTCGTAGAAGAGTACACA
>NW_013668546.1:8591-16793 GCF_000517525.1 Limulus polyphemus
TCTATTTACTGTCGAAAGCGGGATTCCCAAATTCTGCAAAATTGGCTGCTGACTTATTCCACCATCTGCTTGACCAACTATCCTTCCTCTAACAAAATCTGACAATTCGAGAGAACCTTGAGTTCTAGGCATGTTGTAGCACAAGATAATTAGTGTGCGTACCATTTTCATTTATATAGTGCTATGTGAACACAAATTAGTTAGCATAAATCAGTTAAAAGACGAAAAATTAGGTGTCTATTTACTTGTGACCACTCAGTGTAGCTGTTCCAACAATAGAGCTGGGCAATTTCATTGATTAATCAACGCTGTTGATTACCTTTGAACATCGATTACATCAATTAATCAAAATTACAATTTATTAATGTTACAAAAGTAATCAAATAGTTTAAAATTAGGGTTTCCAATTATTTACCAATTTCAATTGTTCCAACAATCAGTTAATGAAAATTACAGTTAAAGTGATTGTCTTGAAAATAATCAGCTAATCAAAATTAGTTACATTTATCACTGTTTTCTATTATTCCTCAATACTACATAATAGGCAGGTGGGGTGTGTGTGTCTCCTTATTTAAGTGTCTTGTGTTAAATCCCAATTGCTTTTAGATTTGCTAGCCTTGTCTGTGTTATTGCAAAGCTATTAAGGCTATCTGCCAATTTCACTAATTTTGAACTGCTGACCAGAGTGAAGGCAACTAGCTAGTAGCAAACTTATTGGCTATTAAAGTGTTAAATAAAATCTTAATTTACTGTTTTTTTGCATTATGTTTCTAACTTATAATTGCATAACTATATTCTTTAACATTAAATTTTTTGCATGTTCTACCAGGATTATTTTCGTGATTTCCTAACAATTATCACCTTTATAAAACATCAATTTTCTTAATTTTGTGGTTAATAACATGGTTGGGATTAGTTTTTGGCCACAAATGTTATCAGACGCTGTCACTGTACAAGAGGTAAATTAGTATATTTGTTCAGATACTGGTAGCTTACACTTGGGTTTAAGGAGTTAATGATGTATAAATATATGGAGATCAGTATTTGTTCTTGAAATTAATAATTGTATTCTTTAATGTTATATAAGTAGGAGAGAGAGGTAGTCTACACCACTCTCCATTTTTAAGGAATTAATAACTATTTTTTTATGTTATATTAGCAGGTGCAGATCTAAGGGAGATTTCCAGGAAAGTCAAACCCCCATCCATTTTTTTCAAAAATTAATAACTATTATTCATTGTTGTAGATGTAGATCTAGGGTAAGGGGTCAAATCCCCACCCTTCCACCTTTTTTTTTCTTCCAGGAATTAATAACCGTATTATTTAATGTTGTATGAGTAGGCAGAAATCATGGAAGTGCAAACCCCAGCCATTTTGTTTTCAGAAATTAATAGAAAAAGCAGCCAAGCATCCTCACACTATCATATGTTATCAAAAATGAAATATTAGATGTCAGTGTTTTTATTTGATAGAGCTATTAATTATCATGGAAGCTTTTTTCAGGTTTTCTGAAGTCAACACAGTTGAAGTGTAAAGCAATCCATATGGTCTCAGCCAGTATTATTTCTAAATGAATACAACAATATGAACATCAATTAAAAGTTTCCATGGTAAATTTTTGCCCCTTGGCTTTCTTCAGACACTAACAACATGTCTAGACTTTAAAGATTTGTTTTAATTAAAGTTATTATTGTTTAGGACACTAGTAGGTCTAATAACATAGACTTGTTAAATAATCAATTTTTATGTTCTTTGGAACTTAGAATACTTGTAAAAAAGATGTTTTTTAATATTGATGATGTCCAAGATAAGCAAAAGTCCAAGTGCTATGACTGTTTAAGTGACAATTTTTAAAAAAATATTTGGTAATAGGCATCTTTTTTATGAATTCTAAAATAAGTGTAGAATTTATATTTTTTTCTTAATTTAATTATAATTATTTAATTTTAGTTACAAAATATGAAATATTTGTTTTTTTTTATCTGTTTATTTTTATATCAATAAATTGCTGGATACCTAACTGGGCCACTCTAAATGACTTTTGTAGGTTTTCTAATTAATTTTTTTTACTGAAGTTATTAGAAGTGTACAGTTGAAACATACATGAATGATATGTTTGAAAAAATGTTTAACACATAAGTACTTCATATAGCAAGCCTTGACACTATTTTGTCTAGGCAAATCAGTATTGTTTGTCAAATCTTGTGTTCATTTTTGCACACATTTTGAAAAATAATTTTATTTTCACCAATCAAAGTATTCAACAAACTTACTCATGATTAAAGACTATAGCCAAAACTAGTTGTGTTTTTTAAATATTTTATTAGTGATGTTTCTAAGGTATTAAAGTTTATTAACTATATAAAAAACTAATGCATTTAAAAATGTCATGAAGTAATGCGTCACGTTCAGTAGTTTCAGTACAGTAGTCTTGTAGAAATTTATAAGGAGAAATCTAGGAAGTGCTATTAATTATATTTTTTATTGACTCGCAAAGTTAAAATATGATTGGGAAAAAGCAAGAATTAGACAATCATTTATTAATACTGTATAGGTTTAAGAGTTTTTTTTATAGTTTCTGTAAACATTCCTTTCAGTCCTTGTGAATTGTGAAAGTATTTGTGTGCTCAATGAAAGCTCAATGAAAAGACACAAGATAACTGTGGATAAGGTAGACTTGTACAGTTTAAAGATGGGTTGAATGTGTTAAAAAGAAAACTTTATTAGAAGTTTAACACAGTAACAAATGTACAGTGTATGGAAAAGATTTTGTCACCATCAAGTCATTTACCAATAGACAGAAATATATACAGTATGAAAGAAAAGTCACATGACTAAAGATTGCTTAAGTCTTAATAAAGGTATCTTGTTGATATTTTATTCTTTGTTTAAAATGATGGTGGTTTTAATAGACATACTATATTTGTAACCATTAGTTTCATTGTTTGTAACCATGAGTTTATTTATTATGTTCACCAAATAAAATAACATTGTCCTCAAATCAGATAAGTTTCCTGTTTACGGTGGTTGATTGTAAAATATTCTGATGTCTCTAATCTTTATTGAATGATGTTTGTCTTGAGTTTCATTGTTTATAATCATGAGTTTATTTATTATGGTCACCAAATAAAATAAAATAAAATTGTCCTCAAATCAGATAAGTTTCCTGTTTACGGTGGGTAGTTTCCTGTTTACGGTGGGTGATTGTAAAATATTCTGATGTCTCTAATCTTTATTGAATGTTATTTTATAGTTCTTCTTTTCAAACAATGTACATAAATATATTGGCTAACTGGCTGCTCAGTTATTTGTAATTGCAATCATGTACTAGTCAGTTAATCAAATGTAATTGATTAATGAGCCTGTTGATTCATCAGTTAGCAAGTATTACTGATTGCCCAGCTCTATCAAACAATGCTTGAATATACTTACTAAATTGGTTTCTCTTACATCAATTTGTTTCATCTCGGCATCTGAGGAATTATATAATTATTTTTTCATTAATTACTAATTAGATGAAATAAATCATACTTTATTTTTTCATTTTATTATTGTTCTTGATTAATGTAACAAAATAAGAAGTTTCTGTTGCTACTACTGCTGTAATACAACAGTAGGATCAGTTGTTTTCAGTAATGTAAGGATGATGCATGTGGGAATGTTTTAGATGTCAAGTTAGACCAAAATTTCATAAGTATCATCTTTGATGAATTGTGGTAAGCTAGGAGAGGATCCTATAGTGTACAATTGCTTACAAACTGTTTGTAAAGTGTAAATTTAAGACTTGAGAAGTGTGAAAGTGTAAGCTAAGCTTAGTATTTACAGATTAAGAGTATGCTTTGGGGTTATTAATATATTTTATTTCAAGCATCTTAATATCAATGATTGATGAAGTAGTGGGAAACAAGAAAAGTAATAACACTTGTGGCAAACATGTGGTTTTACCATTAGCAAATTATTGTGGTATATGATTCCTTTTTTCCAGAATTGGTTAAAGTAGTGTAATCTGGTAGGATACCTAAAAATAAGATAAGAAAAAGAAACAAGCTATATTACTATTATATTAATTAAAATTAATTCTATGAATGTTTTTCTTGACAACATCTTTATGTTGTATATGATATTTTATGTGGAATCTTCTCTGTGAATTACTAGTAATTTGCATTATACTCTATTTATTATGTGGTTTGTATGTTTTGATATATTCATTATTCGTGTGTCCAATCTATCATTTTTTAAGTATGTTTTTACTATATTGTATTCTAATTATATTTTTGCTGTTTTGAACTTTTGAGTATTATTCACATGTATTAGATTTAGTTTTGTGAGAAAAAAAACATGAATTTCTATTGTTTCCACAGAAGAAAAAGTTGAATTGTGTTAAAATAAGTCTCAAATTTTTGATTTACTTTCTTTTAAGCTTTATCCCTTGACATTGGGGAAAATAAAAACAGTGATGGAAATAAAAAGGATGAAGGTGGTGTGATGGATATGAACTCCAACTATTATACATATCAACGGACAGATGATGGGTAAGATTGTCCTGACTTGTAGAATCTATCACTGGGTGGTAATAATGAAAAAAAAGAATGTAACTCTATTAAACCTGTGCTTTCAGCCTGATAACAACTCTTTTTCAGGTTTTTTTGTTTTTATTTCTCTGAAGAAGGGCTGTTTTGAACCTGAAAGAACAGGCTTAATAAGTTTAGTTCATTTTATTATTACCATTTTGTTCAAATTGTGTAATTGAAACATAGTATTTAGTTCTTTTCTTATTTCATTTTTATTTTCTCCCTTACTTTGAACTTTCTGAGATGATAACTCATTCCCACACACAGAATAGTTATCTTTTTTCGTGCATCTGCGTATGAGATTTACACGCCACTAGTCTTGAAGTAACTTCCACCCAAATTCATGTATTTAACATGAAATGCATTGGTGCAAGATGACATCATGCAACAAAAGTCCAGTTGGAAGGTAACACAACCTGTCAATGCTTTCAGTCTTGTTCTTCTCTTCATCTCCTCCCCCAGGTCCTCACCTTGATACATGACACTTCTTGTTGGATCCTATTGTTGGCATCTCTTTGGCCAGCTCAGTCTTGGTTTTCTTTGCATAGCATCCAGACCCCCCCCCCCTTTCCTCTACTCAATATCCTCTCTATTACTTCAACCACACATGTTTCTTTTTAATTGAGAGATATCATCCCTCCATCTTCACATGTAGGATTTGTCTGGTCTGTTGCCAATCATGACCATACTGTCTGATCATGTGGCATTCTTCTTGTTACATTCCTGTCACCCTTCCACTGTGTCTGTCTTTCAATAAAAGTGGCAGGTCTTTTATCTTTGGTTCACTTGCCACTTTTCTCCTGACTATTGGTCCATATTTTGTTGATCTCTACCATTTCCAGATACCTGGTGTAACAGGGTATTTGTTTATTTCCCATGTTCTATCCACTGTGTTCTGCTCCTTTTTTTCCAATCCTTTCATCCACTTTTCATGCCCGACTGGGACCTTACTGTGGTCTTGCATGCTTTGATGTCCCCCCCTCCCCTTAAGCCATTGGCTTCTTGTTCTTTGTATCATCTTTCTCTTCAGACTTATTTCTTCCCCCTCACCTGTGATTGCTATCATTTGGATGTCTATGCTATTGATGCTTCTCACACCCTTTTACACTGCACTTATATACTCCTTTCCTTTGACTGATCTTTCCTTCTGAAGGCTTCTACCACTTAGGAGGACAACTGTACTTTCTTTCATACATCCCTTCCTTCTGTCTTTCACCTATATGATTGGTTGGACCTGGATTGACTCCTGTATCCTGTTTGATGTTATTTATCAAGAACTTCTCCCTTTTGGGGTCTCCATCATTGTCTGTTCCTACCCTTGGACCCCTCTTCTTACTGGGACCTCTCTCCTTTTACCATTAGTGGGTGGAACTGGCAACTCCTCTGATTGGTATTTTTGTCTTTGGATATGGATGCTCACATGCTATTTCACCTTTCTTCATATTTGATTTATTACCTGACTCGTTCTCTTGCTTCCCATTTTCGCCAGCTTTTGGATGAGATCCTCCTGGTGTGCATGTGGACAATTGTCGTCACTTTCATCACTTATCTTCACCATCTGGCTGTTTTGACTTTTACTAGCTACCATTTTTCAGTCAATCTACCATCTTTTAGAAGAGTAAGTACGTTTTCTTTTTCAGCTCTCCGTTACACTTAAGATTGTACCAGGTGGCTGGTTTTGCCTCCCAGGATATACTTATCCAACATCCACATCAAGCCAGGATAATGGAAAGCACTCATACCATCTGCTCTGGCCCTACCAGTCCTTACTGCAAGATAGGATGTTCCATAAGACCACTTGAGGTCTTCTCTTGGTATACATATTTATTCAGTTGTCTGATCCAGACTGTACCTATTCCATGGACTATGATGGAAAAAGCCAGCACCAGGGAAGTGCTTTGCCCACTTCCATGGTTTGTGCTACCTGGCTTTTAAAAATATGGTTTCATGTTCATTCTTTGCTCTGTCTCCAGTAAAAGAACTTCCTGGCTAATGGTCCAATGGGCATCCAGGAACTTTTCTGGATCTCACCAATGTGAATTCTTCCCCCCTTTTTTTTTATCAAGTGGAGCACAGGAGATTCTTACTAGTTACCAGTTCCTAGCCACTGGGTTGGTGTACCATAGAGAATCCTCACTAGTTGGGCTTAGCACAATATTATGAGAAGTGGAGTGATGGTGTCAGTGTAGTGCTGGTCACCCCTCAAAGAACAAAAAATATATCTATTTTGCCCTCCAGCAGCCAGAGTTTGTTCAATAGAGTTGAATGAGCACACAAGATGCAGTCTGAACATGCTCCAACCATGCTACACATTTGCTATCTTACTGCTTGTTTTCATGGTCATGTTCTCATTTCACCCATCCCTGCAGCACATGGGGCTCACTTCTCCCCCCCCCCCCCACCACACACACATTTTGGGTTAGTCTCCTATGGATGTGTCCCTATGGAGCCTCTGCCATTGGGTGTCACATTCCATGTGCTTTCCTTTGGATGCTTTCTGAAGGGAGCTCATCTAGGTAAAATTTTACACTGGTTCCTCTACCATTAGAACCTCAATGTAGGGTTCTAGCTTTTTGGTGTGAGGAGGTGGGTTATCATCTCTGAAGTTAACATTTCCTAATCTGAAGATGTACATTCTCATACATTTTGTTTTTGTCTTGCCTCATCTAATAATGAAGTTATCATGAGTGCATGTGCATAGAGGGAGTTACTGTGCATGGAGGTTGTGTTTCCCTTCTATTGGTGGAGGTTTTTTTTTCCATAATTATGTCATCATGCACCAGGTTAAACATGTGAATTTAGGTGGGAGTTACTTCAAGGCTAGTGGTATGCAAATCTCATAGGCATGTGCATGAGGAAGTGAGGCAAGTATCTGTCAGAAACAAATTTTCATATTAGGAAAATGTTAACTTTGAAGTAGTAATGGATAATAGCTAAAATGAATCATAATTAATAAAGATCTGTTCTCTTAACACTAATATATGGTAGTGTTAAAAACAAACATGAATAGAGGTTAGTGGTACTGAATGAGGAATATATTTTCGTTGAGTTAGTTAAAGATTAATGATTGTCAGTTGGAATTATATTTTCACCAGACTACATACAGGTTAGAGATAATATATTGGGATTATATTTTTTACTAAACTACATGCAAACAAATGTTTATTTATTAAGATATTTTAAGATATATATTTTCACCGAACTAGGTATTGGTTAGTGATAATAGATTAAGATTGTATTCTAACATATACATGGATATACATGGCATGTTAGTAAAACATTGTAATTTACTGTAAGATATACTAGTCCATTTATTGGATATACATGGCATTGTTAGTAAAACATTGTAATTTACTGTAAGATATACTAGTCCATTTATTGGATATACATGGCATTGTTAGTAAAACATTGTAATTTACTGTAAGATATACTAGTCCATTTATTGGATATACATGGCATTGTTAGTAAAACATTGTAATTTACTGTAAGATATACTAGTCCATTTATTGGATATACATGGCATTGTTAGTAAAACCTTGTAATTTACAGTTAGATATACTAGTCCATTTATTGGATTTACATGGCATTGTTAGTAAAACATTGTAATTTACAGTTAGATCTACTAGTCCAT
>NW_013668546.1:17793-32107 GCF_000517525.1 Limulus polyphemus
CCATTTATTGGATTTACATGGCATTGTTAGTAAAACATTGTAATTTACAGTTAGATCTACTAGTCCATTTATTGGATATACATGGCATGTTAGTAAAACATTGTAATTTACAGTTAGATATACTAGTCCATTTATTGGATATACATGGCATGTTAGTAAAACATTGTAATTTACTGTAAGATATACTAGTCCATTTATTGGATATACATGGCATTGTTAGTAAAACATTGTAATTTACTGTAAGATATACTAGTCCATTTATTGGATATACATGATAATGTGGTTTGTTAATCTCACAGTGGGCTTCCCAATTGGGCACATAGAAATTCAACACCTGGCTTCCTACCAAATCCTACTTCCCCATGCCGTATCTCGGCATCCAGCCCACCACTTAATAATTCTGCAACGTTCCCTCGGCGTAGGTCATTTTCACAACCAGAAATAGCTGGACAAGCTCTCAGCAAGGTAGAACAGAAAAGACTGCAGTGGGAAAGGGAGAGAGGTAAAGTTTCTGATTTTGAGAGTTTGTTGTTGAAAAGTATTTGATTAGACAAGAGGATGGTTGAGATGTGGAAAAAAACTAAAAATGTATAAATTTGGATTAATTAATAGTATTAAGTAAGGAAATAATGCTGAGACTTAGTAAATAAAGTAAATAAACCTAATGTTGACATTTAAATACAATAGTATGAAACCTAACTAAAAGTGGGGTGTTGTAAATAACTTACAAAATAGTTGTATTGGATGATTATGATGAATAAAAGAAGATAAGTTGTAAATGTAGTTAATAAGGTTGGGATACAGTTAACAAAATAGAAATTAAACTGTAAAAGTGTAGTGAATAAAGTGAGGTTAGGTTGTATTAACAAATAAAAAATTAAGAATAATTAAAGACATTTCTTGTAAAATTAGGGCAAGGAAGTTTGAGCTATAGATGATGGTAACACAGGAACTAAAAGGGATCATTTGGTCCTTCAAGGCTGTTCCTGCACACCCACCTTTGAAGAAAAGTAAAAACTTAAACCTATGCTTTACTTTTCAGGAAATCACTGATTCACTTTTTAAACTTCTATGAAGTACTTACCTCCGCTAATGCCAATTACAATAATATGATACCCTATAACTCTAGTGCTTTTCAAAGGTATTTTTGTATTAAATTGATTTCTAGAACCTAAATGTTTTTCTAATATCATGAATGCCAATGACAAATCATTACAAAAATCTCTTAACTGGAGCCAAGCTTGCCTTCCAAATCTTAAGCTCATATCCTCTAATTCTGTTGTTTTCAGAATATAGCACAAAAACATCAGAGGCCTTAATCCTATCAATCATGGAAAAATCTTGTGAACTTCATTAATATCACTCTTTCTCTTCTTTTATCAAGAGAATATAATTTAAGAGTTCTTAACTTCTCTATATAAGACAACCCTTCTACCTTTGGGGTTGCTCTAGTAGCCCTCCTTTGAATCCTTTCCATTAAGTCAATATTCTCCATATAAGACAACCCTTCTACCTTGGGGATTGTTCTAGTAGCCCTCCTTTGAATCTTTTCCATTAAGTCAATATTCTCTAGAAGGGTTGTCTTATATCTACTAGAACAATCCCCGAGGCTCCTCCTTTGAATCCTTTCCATTAAGTCAATATTCTCTATATAAGACAACCCTTCTACCTTTGGGATTGTTCTAGTAGCCCTCCTTTGAATCCTTTCCATTAAGTCAATATTCTCCATATAAGACAACCCTTCTACCTTGGGGATTGTTCTAGTAGCCCTCCTTTGAATCCTTTCCATTAAGTCAATATTCTCCATATAAGACAACCCTTCTGCCTTGGGGATTGTTCTAGTAGTCCTCCTTTGAATCCTTTCCATTAAGTCAATATTCTCTCTTTAAGTGAGGAGACCAAAATTGTATACAGTATTCCATTTATTGATTTGTATAAAGAAATAAATTTTGTGTCTTGTAATCAATGTCTATAAATAATCACTTTTAAAATTCTGTTAGCTTTGCTATTAACAGTAGAGTAATGCCTCAGTGGTTTGAGTGACTTATCCATCACTATGCCAAGATCATTTTCTTCAGTCACATTGTAGTGTGGTTTGTTGTTATTATTATTATTATTAAACTTCATCCAAGTTATGGTAACCTAAATGTATTATCTTGCATTTACTATAATCAAAGGCTATTTGTTCAACTAACCAATTGAATGAATTCATTCTTTAGTAAGTATCCCAACATCTTGCATATATTGTGAACCATGGTGTCTGTCTGTTTGTCTGCACATTCAGGCAAAGCTCAAAATTCACTTTTGAAATGATTGGAGAACAGGCATGAATAATGTTGATGCCAAATTTTATTTTGCAAGCAGGATGTTCTACACTAAATTGTTAGGAATTAAACACACTATCATTCACATTCCAAAATGTGACACAACTTAAAGAATAAAAATGTAGGTTTACTGTATGTTATTGTTGAGCGGCTCTTAGCGTGACTGAAATGTTCAACAATTACTTTTCATGGTGGGTTGTATAAGTAGCTCAGAGCTTTGGCTGTGAGGGAAACCAAGAGTGCAACACAATTACCTTTTTAAAGTCAATGAAATAATTGAAATTGATAGATTAACTTAAACTTTTCATGTGAGTGTGGACAGATACTTTTTTGTTTGTTATCAGTACTGCTAAGAGTTTAATTTTGTCTGCAAACTTTACTAATTATGCCCTTTACCATATTATTAATGCAAAAAAGCACTACTAACAAGGGTCTAAACCGACTGGACTCCATTGCTATTAACTTTTTGTTTTCTCTCACCCAACCATCCAATTTACTAGCCTTTCCCTAACCCATACTGATGCGATTTTCTTAACTAATGCTAACACATTATTAGTCTAAGTACAGCAGGTAACATATAATATTAGCAAGGGAAGATTTTTCTTTAGTGAGTCCTTGTTTATTTTATTTTATGACCTCATATTTCACTAGATAATTTCGCACAAGTTGTGTCATTAAAGTAGAATTCTTCTTATTAAAAAGGTCAGGCTAACAGATCTATAATTTCCAGAACAACTCTTAATTAAAAGTAGGAGTAATATTAACAATTCTCCACTCATCCACTGTTTTTTGTCCTACTAAGAATGAGAGATATTTGCATATCTGATCTTTGATTTTCTTTAATCTCTTGGTTGGCCTAGAGTGAATAAAAAAGGGAAAAACTAAAAAGTTATATTGAAAAATAAGTAAAAATAATTTGGGCTATTGTTTAAAAAAAATAGGTAATGTGAGAAGTAAAATTGAACTATAGTTAGTAAAAAGATGGAGTTTGGCTGTTTAATATTCCATTACAAAGAAAACTTGTGTAGTTTTTTTTTATTTTCGAAAGTATTTGACATGTAATACAGCTGGAAGTAATTTAAGTAAAGGAAATCATAATTACTTTAAATTTAGTAAATGTTTGCATTTTATCAGAAAAATTTTAAACTCAGAATTTTCAAATCAAGGGCTGTATTTGGAAATATGAGATTGTGTGGTAAATTAATTAATTTATATTTATTGGCAAAAGAAATTGACTCTCACTACAAAAAATATATTATTTAAGCTGTTTAGGAATCCTTTGTAGAGAACACTGTATTTCATTTGATTTTGTTTAAACCTCATTTAGTTGTCATGGATATGAAAATTGAAAATTAATTCATTGTTTCAATATATATATAAATATATTGTTATATATTATTTTAAAGAGGAGATGCAGGTGTATGATCCATGGGGCAAACCGGGTGCTGGAGCTCCACTTCAACGTCATAATTCTGTTGCAGTTGTTGGGCCAACCCCATCATCCCAGGTATAAAAATAGCTTTATATAAAATGAAAAAAATTATTTTATTGATTTTTTGTTGCATTTATAAATGTTCAGTTACTATTAAAAATGTTTCAGATATGGAACATTACCTCCATCCACATGTATAGTTGCTCTATATAACAAAAATCTTTTTTGCATGCTTCAAGCCTCGAACTCCCATGTTTCCCATTATCAGTGTGGTTCAACTGCATCTTGCATGTAAATCATCATGCAACAACCCTCCACCAATAGGAGTGCGATACATCCTCCCAACACATGACTCCTACCATTCGATTTTATTGAACTATCATTTCTCATTAGGCAGTGGTCAAGTGCAGACATTTTTCACTTGTGATTTTAACATGTTCGCTTCATTTTTTGTTGTTGTTGTTATGAGGTAGTGATTTACTTGATTTATTTATTTGCTACAGTTAGTTTGTAGTAGTTTGCCACGATAACTTACCTTTGTTTGTTGATATTTTTTTCTCATTTTTGACTTTTTCAAGGTTTAAGATGAATTCCAAAGTTTGTTTTACAACTTCTGATATTATTACCACTACTTGAAATGCCATTACCAGCTTCAGGTCTGAGGGTCTCGACTGAGGATTTTATGGCTATCATTTGTCAGGAGATTGATTGTTATATGAGGCGGCCTTCTTCTCGCATTTTCTGAACCTGTTCATAACAAGGAGGATTTTGACAGTTTTTTGGGTTTTTTTTCCCTTCCTCCTATCTATGCCATGTTTCCCATGCATTTAGTCCAAAATCTACTAGGCCTAACTCTGCCTTATTTATATGCTTTTTCAGGTGTGTTTCATTTTTTCAGTTTTCATATGATATGGTGTTTTTTTTAAGATGACAACCATCATTGGACTCCCTTGTTTACCTTCCTTCCTTCCCATGACATCTGGGTTCATGATGAGCATTTTGTTTCTCAGTTGAGGTCTGGTGTTAGTATCCATGGACTTCTGATCTTTATGATTTGGCTTATCAGAAGCTGATCAACCTTTTCTTGACTCTCAGCAGTTAATATCACTTTTGTTCATGTGGAGGGCTGCCCCTGATTACCCTATCCATTTCCTCCATGTCCATTTTCCCAACTTCATCTTACCTTTACAGCTCTCCTAAAATACTTGTCCAACATACACTTCTTTTCTGAGGCACTCTACTTGTCCCCTAAGGGATACACTTTCCCTCCTTACTTGTCATTGGCACTGTTGTCCTCTTCAGTCCTATCCCTTCACACATGGTTTTATTGCTTTTGGGACCTTATTGGGAAAGATGCTGTCTTTTCACAGATTCCTCTACCTTCCTATTATCTTCGTGGCTACCAGATGGCTCCTTTTCTCCATCTGTTTATTTTTGGAGATTTTCCAAGGTCTTTTAATTCACATGTGGACTCTGTGATCGGGCACCTTCCATTTTTTTCCTGGATTCGTACCTATGAGGTACCCTTTGAAGGAAACTATTCAGTCAAGCATGTGGCTTCCAACTCGTACGTTCATTTCCCACTATCTTTACTGGGTAGCTTTTCTTCCTCGTTGGGGTACTGCACTACCCTTCAAAGTTCGGTGTAGGCATGACTGGGTAAGTTATCTTGATGTTAAGTTCCAACTTTTGTGCAGTTGTATCTGTGGGACGATATTGCACATATTTACAAATAAATATGCTTCACCCCTGTTCGGTATGTCCCGGAGATTGATGTTGCACTCAACTTTTATGCAGTTCTATCTGGTGGGTGAGGTTTCTTATATTTTATAGATAAATCCACCCAGATGTCGCAATTGCTCTCCAGCCTTTGTGAAGCCCTATCTGGAGAATGATGTTGCTTTGGAGTAGATCCATCACATTGCAGTTTATACCTTCGATTGGAATCCCTTATCCTATAGGATGTCGGTTCCCTGTGAGTGGTTTTGGATTAGAGCTGGACCAATCAACATAAATCCTCACACGTGTGTTGGTTGTGTTTCCTCTTCCTCAATTGGTTTACCTCAGGATCTACACCTCCATGCTATGGGTTCCAGAGGTTAATGTTGTGTCCTGCTTTTGTGCGGTTCTATGTGGAGGGTGCAGTTGCTATATATTTCTAGAGGTGATCCACTATTGTGAGATGGGACCCAGAGGGTGATGTTGCACTCTGACTTCTGTGCAGTCCTATCCAGAGGATAATTTTAATTGGGGCATTGGTTCTTCCTCTTCTGCTCCACCTTAGGGTGTTTTCATTGCCTAAACCTGATTTTGCACAGTAGGATGCCAGTCTGATTAAGTTTGATGTGACCTGCCACATTGGCACATCTCTTTCTGTGGTTGGTTGTGGATTTACACTAATGTGCCCATTTCACAGATCAGTTTGCACAATATACGCTTCCATTCTATTTACCTTGAGGTGAAGATTGTGTGGACCCTCCTCCCACCGTGGGTTAGAGGTTTTATTCCTAGTGCTACTTGGTTTTTGATTGGAGTTGACCAGCTGAGTTCAGTCCATTGCAATTTACCCATTCTACACCTTGGAGCATATCCATTTTAGCTTTCCCCACATTCCTGTCTCTAGGTGTTTCTTCTATGGTCTTTGTTCTGTGGGAATGAGATTCTGGTACACTGTGGTTCGGATTCCAACTCAACCAGTTTTCTCTCCCTTTTTGATTGTGCATTTCACACTTTCTGCCCATGTATGTGACACCTGTTTCCACGCTAGGTGCAGAGTATACCTTGCACTGAAGTGGTGCAGTCTCTCCATGTGTTCCCAACAGGGATCACATTTCATAGGTGTTCTTTGGAGGCTTTTGAAGGATACTTATTTCTATCCCTTGCACTAGTCCCTCCACCTATTCAATGTGGAATTCTAGCTATACATGTGAGTGGAGGTAATGTACCATATCGGAAGCTATTACTGAAAATAGATTTCTGATAGGTACTTACCTCCTCCCTCTTTTTTCTCTCCATTGAAACCTGGTGCTTTCTTTTCTGCCTAATCTCGAAGTGATAGTTCAGTAGAATCAAATAGAGGAATTCACATGTCAGAAGGGTGTATTGCACTCCTATTGGTGGAGGGTTGTTGTATCATGATTTACATGCGAGATGCAGTTGAACCACATTGATTGTGGGGTACATGGGAGTTCAAGGCTTGTGGCATACAAAAAAAAGTTTATCCACAGAGGGCAGCACTGAACAAGAACAACAGCAGAGGTAAGTACCTATCAGAAACTTATTTTCAGTATGGGAAAATTATAACTCTCATCTTTTTAGACTATTTTACTTCACAAGTTTTATATAAAAATTGTTTTATATTTCAGTGAAAAAGTGGTTTTATTACACATTAATTCATAACTCTTATTGTTTACTAGTAAGTGTAATCTCCTGGTATTTTCTGGAAATCTTAGTAAATGAAGTTGTAAATTATTGCCATATGCAATGAAGCAATATAATAAATTAATTCTGAATCAATATCTCCCAGTGTGCCAGTGGTATTTTATGGACTTAAAATGGTACAGTCTGGTGTTCGATTCCCTGTGGTGGACACAGCAGAGAGCCCAGTGTGGCTTTGCTCTGAAACAAACAAACTGAATCAAATATGATAAAGTACTTTCTCAGTGTTTCAGTTGTGAGTATAGACACAAATTTAGCTAATAAAATTAATAGCTTGAAAACAGGCATTACAAATACTTTAAAAAATTTCTATTTGGCATTATTGATGATGATTAGTTATTTGAAATGGTGCGATGAGTTAACCCCTTTGCTGTGAGCAGGTTAAAGAATGCATGTTATGACCTTTTAGAGAGTTATTTTTAAAGTTTTATTGAATAACTTTACTATTACTTGTGTCAATGGAATTGACATCAAAACATAGTTTATAATTCATATTTTAATATTATATCCCTTTTAATTTTTAATTTAAAAGGAATTATAAAGGAAAAAATTCTAAATATCAATTTTTGTTTGTCACATAGTACAGTGGCTAACAAATTTAAAACTCTAATCTGAGATATAAACAAGCTAGAATATAAAATAAGAACCTCCTACCTCTTTGATTTGCTGAGATATAAATATATCTACCCAATCTAGTAGAATGGCTCCTTCTACTACTCTTTTCTATTGAAACCTTTTGTCTAGTCCCACCTACTTCTTTTGACTAAATGTATACTCCCAAGAGAAAGAACAATTTTATGTAAATCTGACGATCGTTTGTAAATAGCCTGAAAGAGAAAGTCATAATTTTACTGAAACTGTGGAAGTGTGATGACTAAGTTGTTGCTCTGAACAGATATGAGATTTTTTAAAGTCATATATAGCTTGTTTAGAAACACAAATAAATGACATGGGTTTTGTGTGCACTAGTATAGTAAGTTGATAATTTATTTATTTTCTAAAATATATATTTGAAGCCTACAAAAATTAATATCTCTTCACCCTCCACTTGGAAGAATAATCGAGGCTTACAGCAAGGCTTAGCACGTATAACGCATGAGCACAAAATCTCATAACACTGTAAGTATTCAAAATCTTTGTTTTTCAAAGTATTTTTTATTTATTCTTCTATGTTTTAATAACTAAAATTTAAGCATTTGTGAATAAATAGTATTTATTGGTTGATGAATAAGTTTGCTGAAAGGGAAATAGGATTTTATAACCATGGACACTAGTAATATCTTTGTTTGCCTGTACACTATACTGCTAAATTCCAAACAGCCCAGATGTTTGTTGAATTGGCTCCAAACCATATAATAAAAGTTTTCACAAATTCAAAGTGCAGTCTGGTGAATTATTGTTGTAAACACTGTAGGATACATAAGGTGATAAATTCCACGTCGTGTTCTCAGAGCAGAGGTCAAGTCAGCTTAGTTCTTTGCGTATGCTTTGTTCCTTTCGAGAGTATCATATTAATTATGGTGTCACATAAACTGTCTAATGAAACAAGCAGTGATTTGTTGGTCTGTTTTCAGCAAATTTCTACTTCAGTTGTTGACAGCAGGATAAACACAGAAAATAAATGTGAAATGTTTAGCAGTTCAAACTCTCAAGAGAAGTACTTTGAAACGTTGTGAACAATAATAAAGAAAAATGGGCATGGCGTCTCATTCTTTTTCTGATTTTACAACTTTTCTTTTCATCATACTTTGATTTGTCTACTGGCTGGAGAATCAAATATATCTTTAGGATAGAGGTAATAACAGATAACATATAAAGTGTTATTGTAAAAAAAAAGTACATTTATTTAGGATATTTTAGAGGTTACATAAATGAACTTTGAGATTTTTGAGACAAAGGAAAGTATTTTTAATCTTAATTTAGAATTCACTTTGCACTCGAACTAGTCAAAAAAGAAAAAATAGGACATGATATATTCATGCACAAATCTTTAGTAAAGTATCTTTACTAAAAAAAAATATTTTTTTTTGTACAAATGACAAGTAATGTTCAGTAAAGGTCTGCCAAATTTTGTGAAGATACTCATACTGTATTAAAAGTAATAGTATGGAAATTATAATTAATACAAAGTGGTTATGAGCTTGGTGAATTCGACCAACCTCATGTTGAGAGAGTTAAATCACTTAAGGTATTTATAGCTTATTAAGTGTGCTATTTAACAATTATTTTAATACTATTTTACTTAGTTGAATCATATTTCATTGTTTAAATCAATTTCATATATGGTTTGAAGCATTAATATATTTTTACTTTTGTTGGAATTTACAGTCTGGTTAGGTTTTCTCCACTGATGGATCTTTCTAGTTATTACCTGTTTTGTTCAACTTAGGTGCTTCAGATTCTGGTATTGAATCTTATTTTATAATCTTATACCTTATGGTCTGTAGTATTTCTGTTGATCTTTTCAATATTTCAACTTCTATACTAAACTAACTTTTCATATTATTCATATTTTATCTTAATTATAACCTCTCATTATTTGCCAATAGCTATATAATTATTTTGTCGTAAAAATAACCTCTTGATCTGTGTTGACAGCCATATTTGTGTAGTAAAGACAACCTCTTGATTTGTGTTGACAGCCATATTTGTGTAGTAAAGACAACCTACTGATTTGTGTTGACTGCCATATTTGTGTAGTAAAGACAACCTCTTGATTTGTGTTGACAGCCATATTTGTGTAGTAAAGACAACCTCTTGATTTGTGTTGACAGCCATATTTGTGTAGTAAAGACAACCTCTTGATTTGTGTTGACTGCCATATTTGTGTAGTAAAGACAACCTCTTGATTTGTGTTGACTGCCATATTTGTGTAGTAAAGACAACCTCTTGATTTGTGTTGACTGCCATATTTGTGTAGTAAAGACAACCTATTGATTTGTGTTGACAGCCATATTTGTGTAGTAAAGATAACTTCTTGATCTGTGTTGAGATTTCTGATTAGAAACTTGCAAATAGATACACGTTTAGTATATATTTCATGCACTTTAAATTTTAGCTTCGTATAAGATTCTGAAACCATCATGAATAGAGCTGAATAGTTATCAAAATGAAACAATGGACATGGTACACTAAGTTCACCTTCAAAAAAATTTTTTTTAACTACAAAATTGTGGTTAGTTGCTAAAAGAAATGTGATTTTAAACAATGTAATTTGTTTTAATTTGATTTTTTTATCCTCTGTGTATTTTTTTGTTTCTATTTTCAGCTAGTAGTAGTCCATACGTCCTGTAGTCAGCCTACTGTTTCCTCCCGTAATTCTGCCTCTACAACATCAGGAGGACATAGCATAGCTAGCTATGCCTCCCCTTCTCAGACATATAGCAGACACATACCACCCATACTGAGAAGTTCCCTTCCTTTTGGTGTAAGTTGCTAGCTAACATTGTTTTAACAACCTTGTTTTGAGTTTTATATTTAGAAGGTTTTATAAATTCTGTGTTATCAAATGGTACACTATGAATTTAGTGTTATTTATAGTTATTTGTAAGAAGAAGAAAATCGTGAATTATTTTGTAGATTGCAATAAGATTTATAAGTTTCAGATGTTTAAGAGAAACTATAAAAATGTGTTTTATTTCTCCAACAGAAGGTTCAACAGATACAACTTGTACAAACTCCATGTAACTAACACTGTCTTCACAAATAAATAACACCTCAATACAATAACACTTGGTTTCTAGTTTTCTCATAAAAAAAAACTATACAAACATCTAAACTAACAAAAATCATAGCCTACAAGACTACCCCTTCTCTGATTGGGAAGTCCCTTTATCAATCCTGTTACATAACTGAAAATTACACAAGAAAACAATGGTACGTAACACTTGAACTTCCAGGATTAATAAAAAAAGTAATTCATTAATATTAAAAATATAGACATCATGAACATTAAACCATTAATTATCAATGTGAAATAAAGTTCATTTGAAAGTTTAATTAATAAAACCAGATCTTCTTTCTTGTCCATGCTTATGATATGAGTATCCTCTTTAATTGTACCATGCTGTCTTGTCATGCGAATTCTCTTCAAGTCAGTGTCGAGAGAGACTATACATAGCTCTATCCCTGGTGATAGTTTGAAAGTATTATTGACAGGAATCTTGAGTTCTTCTACAAGGTGATTTACTTCTTCTGAACAATGTTCCCATGCGGTCAGGAAGTCAGGTGAAACCGGGAAAAGCTCGGAAAAACTGTTTCAAGGCATGGAATGCCCTTGATTTTTCAATGATTGGTCAGGAAAATTGCAAATCTATAATTGTTAACTTTTTTCAGGCCGAGATGAATAAATTTGTATTACTTCTCGTTTGGAATCTGTATATATTTCATCAAAATGAAAGCTAAAAAATAAAATAAAAAAACAAAATACCTAATTTTACACCCTGTC
Organism: Limulus polyphemus; assembly: GCF_000517525.1. Taxonomy (NCBI): domain Eukaryota; kingdom Metazoa; phylum Arthropoda; class Merostomata; order Xiphosura; family Limulidae; genus Limulus; species Limulus polyphemus. The sequence continues at coordinate 29,435 of NW_013668546.1, forward strand.
ACTATAGGTTGATACTGTTCCCTGTCCCTCTAAGTTGCCTGCTTACTAGAAATGTGTCAAAAAGTGAAGGTGCACTAGCAGAATTAGATAAAATGTGAAATATATAAGTAAACCCATTCATGTACATGCACCTTGGACATTCCTCAAACTCGTCATCCTACGATGTGACCAATTTCATTGTTAATATGAGGAAAGCTCACTCTCCATTTTCATTTTAATCTGCTTCAGATGAAAATACTTGTGTATTGTCACCTTTGATCTCTTCATTTTATGATTAGTCTATTTCTCAATGTAACTATGAAGCCTAACCAAAGTAGCCTAGGCCTAACTTTAGGTTATATCTCGGAACAGAATGCTCTAAGGATAGTTTTAAATGAAAAAAATGGCTTTGTCATGCTATGTTTGGAGTTCATAGCTCTTTTAATTTCCCCCTCACCACATAGGCCAAGCTATATGTAACTGTTAGGTTTAGGGTGGCCTAGATTTGTCATAGCATACAAAGCTGGGCTCTATGCAAGAGTTGTTGTTAGTGTAGATCTTGCCCACCAAACACATAACAGAAGAGTGTTAATCCAACTGTGACTTGTATCCCCTTTGTGTGATTTGTACCCTTCCACTGTCAATTCTAGTAAAAGTGTCAGCATTACAATTGATGGTAGTTTGTGGGGTTGGAATTCATTCACCCACACACACTCACATAGGCCTTGACTTAAGTTTACAGTAAGAAAACATGGCCTGTTTCTTAGTTGCTTTTTATATCCTCTTTTCTGATACCTAGAAATAGCACTTTTCAGGGTGTTTAATTTACAGATGACAAATTTTAAAAATGGATGAAAAGGGACAAGAATCCCCATCAAGTATTTAGTGTATGAAAGAGATAAACATATCAACTATGATTACTTCTGTTCTTTGCTGTCACATGAGAGGGGAAAAACATAAGAAGAAAGAAAATGCCCCTTCTAAAATGCAGCCATTAACTAATTTTGTACCATCAACAACCAAGTCCTCATCAGTAATAAATCAGAAGCCCAGTATTCAAATATCAACTTCAACAGGATCCAAGATTACTTTCCTTTTCACAGAAAGTGATTATTGAAGACTGACCTAACCTAACCTAACAGTCACCTCTGGTGATTCATTAAGATCAAGTGATCATATCTCATTTACTTAGCAGAAGCAGTTCCCAGAAAATGAAATAACCAAAAAAAAAAAACCTTTGGAGAGAAAAAATGTGTGTACATAATGTGTTATGGATTAGCTCCACATATGAAAGTTATACTTGAAAGAAAGTTAAAAAATGAGGCATAGGTTTTGTTTTTTGATGAAAGTCACAATATACACTTTCAGAAGAAACAGATTTTCTAATGTGGCTCAAGGGGCATTAATTTTGTCATGTTGAGATGCTACAGAAACAGTTTCATGGGTCATGCTGCAGCTGTCAATTTTCTGGACTTATTTGATGATTTTTTAGGAAGTTTTGGCTTTTGCAACCTCGTTCAACTGTCCATGAATGGCTCTAATGTTAATTGGAGCCTATATAAAAAATAGATGCTGGTCTTGCCAAAGATCATAATGTTCATCTCTTGACTATAGGCTCTTGTGGCCTTCATATCTTTCACAAGTTTCAAAGCAGGGTTAAAATCTAGATTGGGATATAAGTCACTTTATTTTGCTTGAATATCCTATCCATGATACACCATCTTGCAGAGCTGATTTCAAAAATGTTGCAATTGGGTTTCCAAGAAGTTGCCTTTATACAAAGCCTTTTTGTAGTCTCTGATGGCTGGAGAATGTCAGTGTCACACAAAGGGCAATAGATATGATTCCAACAATTGTTATATAGCAGTAATTGAAACAGGGAGAATTAAGTCCCCAAACACAAAATTATTTGAAGCAGATAGACTAGCTTGTCAAGATAAGCTACCATATGCCACACTTGCTTGTTTTATTCCTGTTGCCAAATCCTTAGAACAGCGTTTCCCAAACTTTTTTTTGGCCACGGAACACTTTTCAGCTGAAAAAAAGCTTACGGAACACTAGACACGTGAAATATCAGTGTGGAGGGTATGTTGTGTGTGCAGCGCCCTCTAGATTTGTATATTATTCATTTATTTATTTAATCAAATTACATATTAATGAATGACTAACAATAGAAAAGTTACAATGACGCAGCCCACGTGCACTCATGTTACCGTATCAAATAACATAAAGGTGACCTTTGGTCCGTACAAAGTAACCTGTCTTGGCTGTGTTTTTGTCGACTAGTATTTTGTAAAATACAGTCACATTTCAATTATTATACATTATATATGTATATACACAGCGTGGTCATAAGTAAATAGACACCACCTTTTCAGAAAAAAATGAATTTTTTCAGTCATATTCACATGAATTGATATATTTATAATTTAATTAATATCTAGTAGATCTTCCTTTCACTTCGTGGAGTTCGTTGATCCTTTGGGGCATCGTGAGAATCATCTCGTCAATTTTAGATTGTGGGATTTTCGCCCATTCTTGCTTCAAAACTTGCTCTTCGCAGTTGGTTTTTTTTGGTAGTTTCTTGACTTGCCGGTCAAGTATGATGGCCCAGAGGTTTTCGATGGGGTTCATGTCAAGAGATTGGCTCGGCCAGGGCAACTTCTGGATACCATTTTCTTCCTGCCACTTTGG
>NW_013668546.1:32890-39966 GCF_000517525.1 Limulus polyphemus
CAAATTAGTTAGCATAAATCAGTTAAATGACGAAAAATTAGGTGTCTATTTACTTGTGACCACTCAGTGTAGATTGCTATTTTGGAATAAGTTCTTAAACTTATTTTTCCTTAAACAAAAAATAATAAACCATCAGATTAGAGTTTCTAATTTGTTAGCCACTGTACACATTGTATGGTAGGTGTAATAAAATATTAACTGAGCCATAAGACAATAGGAGGGCTATGTGACAAACAAAAACTGATATTAAGAATTTTTTCCTTTATAATTCCTTTTAAATTAAAAATTAAAAGGGATATAATATTAGAATATGAATTATAAACTATGTTTTGATGTCAATTCCACTGACACAAGTAATAGTAAAGTTGTTCAATAAAACTTTAAAAATAACTTTCTAAAAGGTCATAACATGCATTATTTAACCTGCTCACAGCAAAGGGGTTAACTCATCGCACCATTTCAAATAGCTAATCATCATCAATAATGCCAAATAGAAATTTTTTAAAGTATTTGTAATGCCTGTTTTCAAGATATTAATTTTATTAGCTAAATTTGTGTCTATACTAACAACTGAAACACTGAGAAAGTACTTTATCATATTTGATTCAGTTAGTTTGTTTCAGAGCAAAGCCACACTGGGCTCTCTGCTGCGTCCACCACAGAGAATCAAACACCAGACTGTACCATTTTAAGTCCATAAACTACCACTGGCAAACTGGGAGATATTGATTCAGAATTAATTTATTATACTGCTTCATTGCATATGGCAATAATTTACAACTTCATTTACTAAGATTTCCAGAAAATATCAGGAGATTACACTTAAAAGGAAGTTCATTTTATAATACTAGTAGGGTTGTGAAAGACTACATCATCACAATTGGACTAACAAATATTAGCAAGATAGAAGTATCAAAATGCTCTTAAGAAGAGACAAAAAGCATAAAAAAGCTGATGAAAAGAAAAAAAAATGAAGATGATATTGACTATTAAAAAAAACAGAATAAAATGCAAAAAGAAAATAAAAAACACAATGAAAGATGCTGACAAATATTATTAAAAAGCTGAATCATCTGGAAATATCAATTTTTGGCACCATAGCCAGTAGTTTAAGGAGAGGCTCTAAGCAAAAGGATGGGGAGATGAAAATGATCAATGAACTGTAAGATGTTTAGCAATTCAGTGTAGTAACTGTATATTTTGGTTTGAAAGTGTTGTTTTTATTGTTGTATCAAATGTATCTCAAAGAGAAGTGTAAAATTGTTTTTCTTGTCACACATTTCTTTTTTTAGTTTTGAGTCTTGAAAAGTTCTTAATTTTTCCCATTAACAAGTGTAAGAACTCTGAGTGAAGTTTTTGAGCAGTTGGCCATTCTCCTGCTAACGTACCTCTAAAGATTATTACAGTTAATGACCTATAGTTTGGACCATCTTTTTTCTGATTTTTGGTCTGTTCCACTTTAGATTGGATGTTGTAGTATTCTTGTTCTTCTTTCCTCATTGTCACTGACAATCCAAACTCTGATGGTGAAATTTCATGCAGTGCATCGAGGTTTTCTAATAATTAAATGTGAAACTGTTCAAAGCTAATCTAATGTTATAACTGTGTTTTCACATGTAATCTATTCCCAATATACACTTTTGTCTAATTCAATAGCCAAACTATCATGTTGATTTTTTATTTCTTGCCAGTTTTGCCTTGTCAGACGCTCTTCAGAGTTAAACCATAAAACACGAGAACTCAAAAGTAAACATGAAATACAGATTTTAACCTTTACAAATAAATCAATGTTACTGCCTTTTATTTTCAACAGTCTCTACATTTTGTGTATTATTATAAGGTTTATACATGTATAACACGTGCACCGATTTTATACACTTTGTGGAAGTGCATCATAATCTGATATTAATATTAACTTCAGATCAGAGCAAGCTTTCTTCTTAGATTAAAACTCGAGATCAACTCAGATAAGTATTCCTAATTAAATATACTTTTCTTAAGTTCTTACTTAAAAAATTAGAAAGCATTGTTTCATCAGTTGGGCAGCCTCAATGTTTTAATAATATTTTTGGCTGTGGTTTGGGTTGTGTTAATAGGTCACAAATCTAGTACTTATCACTGTATCAACATTTCTTTGTATTGTATCAAATTTTAAGCAGTTATGACAAAAATATTTGGTTTTGCTGATATTCTTTATTACTGGTTAGGTTTGTCTGATAGTTGATGAGTAAATCAAAGTTAGATCAGTGGCAATCATTTATATTTTTAACATATTAGCTTTTTATATATAATATAAACTTAAGTCAGTTTTCATTTTGACAGCCCAACAGTAACAACGTGGCAGGAGAAGATGTAGAGCACCAACAAAGAGAGTGGGTACATGTTTTAGGTTAGTAGCATTTAATGTTTGTTTCTGATCATTGGTATAAATGTAATAAGTCTAAGTTTTTAGCATTAGTTATGTTGGAGAAGTTAGTATTTTTGTGTGTTACAGTCACATAGAATTTTATAAGCAGATGTTGATTTGCAACCCTTACTTGTGCACGTAAACAACCTTTTTTCTGAAGAAGAATTTGATTTTTCTTCCATTTTTGACCGAGAAGTAGTTCTGAAGTAGTGGAGAAAAATCTGTGGAGCTGAAAACCAGTTGTAACCACAAGGGCTAAAAATTTTGTAATTCAATTTTGTTTTGACTGAGAAAGTTAAGGCTATGAACTTGATAATTTTTATCTTCATTATGAATGATAAGATTGCAGCTAAAATCCTGATTGAGAATTTTGAGCTTAAAACATTGCAGCTTAACTCTTGTGACTAAGAAGGTCGAGAATAAAATCTTGAAAACTTATCTCCTTTATTACTGGGCACTTTGAACTAAAAAACTATAATCTATCTACTTTTGGGCTTAAAACTTGGCTGTTATGTTTTAGTGGCTGAGAAGTTTGTTGCGAAAACTTGGTAATTTAGCTTCTTTGTGGCTGAGAATGGTTTGGATAAAAAAGTTTTGTAATTTAGACTTTTTATGTTAAAGCTTGATGATAATAACTCATTCCATAGTGTGTCTTGTGACTTTATACTTATTATATTGTTCATTATCTATTATGTTAAAGCTTGATGATAAAAGCTCTTTCCATAGTGTGTCTTGTGGCTTTATACTTATTATATTGTTCATTATCTATTATGATAAAGCTTGATGATAATAGTTCTTTCCATAGTGTGTCTTGTGACTTTATACTTATTATATTGTTCATTATCTATTATGATAAAGCTTGATGATAATAGCTCTTTCCATAGTGTGTCTTGTGACTTTATACTTATTATATTGTCCATTATCTAGTAACAGAAAAAGTTGTTGTTGTTAATAGCCAAAAACTGTTAGAAACTGAGACTAGTATTACTCAGTGATAATTGGTGAATCAAATGATAGATTGAGTTTTATATTTATTTGTAGTATTTAAAACAGCTTAATAAATGAGTAGCATTAAATTCTGTATAAGTATAGGTTCACTGTGGTGAGTAAGTGGCAGTTAGAAACATCTTGAGTGAATTATAAACAAGATTATGACACTTAAGATATACAACATTGTTTATTAACAAAAAGGGGACATAGATAAACATCTTGGAATTCTATCAGATCCCATCTTCAGTATCTAAAGCAAAATAAAATAAATTCACATAAGCCTTTGGGCATTGTCAAAGTACAATTGCTAGATATAACGACAATTAAACAAATAAAACACAAAACAGTAATCATGGGGAGAAACTACAGCAAGAAAACACAACAAAAAAAAAAGGTAAAATCAGTAATACGAACATATTAAGAAATATATAATTTAAATGAAGACTGCATGTTGTTCAGTGTTGGAGAGTGTTGTTTGATGTGGAGGGTTTCTTTAATCAATAATTCCAGGTCAGTATTAGACTTGCGAAACGTTTATCTATATTTTCTTTTTGTTAATAAACAATGTTGTATATCATAAGTGTCGTAATCTTGTTTATAATCTTGAGTGAAGTTTTTTTATGGCTTTGTGTATTTATTATTTTATGTAACTCCATTTAATTATTAAACCAAAAGTGCACTTTTGATCATCAACACGTATCTTGCACTGATAACAACTGATCTCTTAGAATTAATAATTATTGCTTATACATTTCTACCAGAAATTGTTCAAATGCTTTCAAGTGATTAACTTCTGACAGGTAGCTATGCTACTTCCTTCATTCTAAAGTTTATTATTATCCTCACACAATTCCTCCCCACTGGGAAAATACTTGTTACATTTGTCAATTTTGATTGAACAAAATGTGATTACATTGAATTTTTTGTTTTCTAAATCTAGGAAAACAGAGAGAAGAACAACGACAGCGGCGAGCATTGGAACACCAACAAAATTTAATGAGTCCTTCACCAGAGGGAGCTTGGTTCAATGTATTCAAAGATACAACAGATGCTCGTCCATCTTCTCTTTCTGGTGGACCAGCTCATTTGGCCACTAGTGATTTAACCACAGTTGTACAGCTTCCTGTAGGTTTTCCCCAGAAGGAAATACAAGACTGTCCACTGCTTTCTACCAGTGTTCCTGAAAGGGAGCATTCTGAACAAAGGTACTATAAAAGAAAACAAAAAACATGAAAAAAGTATCTTGGGTATAGTTTTGCCAAAGAAGGGTGTTTAAAAAGAAGCAAAAGAAGTACTATGTTTTAACTTTATTTTATTACATTACTAACTAAAGTACCTGGCTTTTCTTGGGTTATTAGGTTGATATATTGGTTGTTTTTCCCATCTGCTGCCAAACTGAAAACGTTCTTACTAACACCAACTCTGGAGCACCCAACATAAAGCTGACCATAAGACCAACAACCTTGAGTGATTGTTCCTGTGCAATTTTAAACTTAAAGCATTTCTGAATTAAGGTATTTTCTGTTATATATCACCAACGTTTTTAATAAAAACCAAAACCTCTTTAATCAATGGAGTCTAAGTCAAGAAATCAACAAATCTTTTTACAGATTTGTTGTTTATAAGTTTCATTTTATACTTTCAGTTCATAGACTAACAACAATATATAACAAGGTTATACATGACACTAAAACCATTGTTTGAACCCATTGTTACTAAAATGCACTGGCTTTTCTATATATTAGCTGTTGTTATATAAGAAACCATTCCTTTTTCTATTTTGTTTTTTTGCTAGCTTGCCTCATTAAAAAGATGTGCATGCGCATACATACATACACACGTGCCCATAGATATGTAATACCCAGGTGCACACCCTCAGGGTCCACTTAGTATGGGTGCTGGATTTCAGGTTTCAACATTCTTTCCTCTTGGAGCTATGACAGTCACGCTTCTTTTCTATGTGGTTTTTCACTAGCTTGCCTCATAAAAAGATGCGCATTCATGCACATATGTAGATCAATAATTTCAGTTTTCTGGGTTCTTTCCTCATGGAACTATGGTTGTCACACACACACAGACCCACAGACAAATAATAAACCTTTTTATTATTGTAGATGTAGAATTCATAAACACATGCCCTCATAGTCCATTTTGTAGCTCTGTATTTAACAACAAACAAAAAATCATAAAAACTTTGAACATATTATAACTCTTTCTATGTTACATCAGATGCAACATGACAGTAAATAACATTTTAAGTTTAGTAATTTTTCATCCTCTAACATTACAAAACAGTAGTGAATTTTAAAATCTCATATTCTTGAATTTCCCAGGAAAATTAGCTTAATTTTTTTGTTAGTTCAGGAAACCAAGTTGGAATAAGAACCAATCACTATCAATTCTTTGGTTTCCAGTCTTTGTAATCTCTTTTATCTGCCTGGGTGTGAACCCCTTAACTTCTAGTTCCCAATTTTTATGCCTTCATTTCTTTCTTGCCACCCTTCTGTGTTATCTCTCATCACTTCACCTTACGTCTGAGGTACTTCATTGTACTTTGGGGGACGGTTTTCTAGATAGGTTTGTTCTCTTCTTTTCACCACATTGACTCAGATACTGCTTCTGCTCCATCCCTCCTTACTTGGTTCCTCTGCTGTTGGGGCTTGTTTGGCCAGGATGCTCTCCTAGCAAATGTTTGCCTCCCTCTTCTCTGTGTTCTTTGTCAGGCTCCATTTCTTTGTCCAGAAGTCTTCATGGGTGTTCCTGACTTGCTGGAGACCCAGATTGAGGTGGCTCGGTATTAGTCATTATTGTCTATTATGGTTTCTTGTCTTCTTGTTTCTAGGCCTGCTGAATCCACTTCTTCTCTTCCCATCCTAGCTTCCCGGCCTTCTTATATGTCCCATCTTTCCAGTTCTTGATGTCATGGTCATTGTTTGTCTCGTCAGTGATCACCTTGTCAGGTCTGACCCATCTGTCTCTCTTCACCAACCTTTGTTCTCCACCTTCATCTGATATATGTATTATTCAGGTTCTCACCCACTGTCTATCTCTCTGCTTCATTTCACCTCCTCTTATTTTAGGTGTGTCTCTATGGGGCTCTCTGCTGTTGGGTATCATATTCCATCAGCCATCAGCTCTCCCTTCAGATGCTTTCTGAAGGAAGCTCATTTAGGTTTAATGTTTGTACCAGCCCCTCTACTATTTCGTTGTGGGATTCTAGCTATTCTGTATGCAGTGGTGATGTATCACCTTTGAAGTTCACATATTTTCATAGATTGTTCTGCACACCTTCCCGCCTGTCCTTCTCACTTCTGGTGTACTTCTTTCTTGCCTCATCCGAGAATGAAGGTATTTCGAGGGCAAGAGCTTATGGAGAGTTACTGCACAAGAAGACTGTGTTGCCCTCCTATTGGTGGAGAGCTATTTCCCATCATACCTAAGTCGTCGTCTTAATACACTCACATGCTTGTGCAGTGACTTATTACAGAAGCACACTACCAGTTTTTTTGGGCATGTGCTGGTATTGTCAGAAGTAAAGAGTCATTTGTAAATGGCCCGGCATGGCCAGGTGGATAAGGCACTCGACTCGCAATCTGAGGGTCGCGGGTTCGAATCCCCGTCCCACCAAACATGCTCGCCCTTTCAGCCGTGGGGGCGTTATAATGTGACGGTCAATCCC
>NW_013668546.1:41034-50277 GCF_000517525.1 Limulus polyphemus
TACAAAATTTAATACAGTAACATGAGTTGCATATTCACCAAGTGATTTACAACTTGTGTGGTGGGATTATTAGTTAGACATGTTTCAAAGGGCAATAAAATTAAGTATAAACAGATGTATACTGTTACAAGCTTTAAGCTAGTTAGGATAAATAATTGTAGTTTTAGGTAACAATTTGCAGTCATTCGAGAAATAAAACATAGGTGATTTAGGTTTATGGTTGCTATGAGGTCAGTCAAATTGAGTTGAGAAAATAACAGATAAAATATAAAACTTTACTGGAAAAAAAATGTTTGATATTTATTTTGGGGTTTTCAGAGATTATGCAAATGAAACTTGACAATTTTCAGAGGAATAAAAGTATTTTTAATTTTAACATGAAAATCACTTTGCATTCAGAACAGCCAACACTTTAACTCCATATGTTCATGGACAAATGTTTAGTAAAAATACTTAATTAAAAAATCTGATTTTCTGTGTACAAAAGACTTGTAATGTTTATGAAAGCTTCCAGATTTTTTAAAGATACACTCAAATTAAAAGTTATAGAATGGAAACTGGTGGTTACTTTGTAGTTATTGACCGAGTCCATAGTGAGAGAGTTAACTAATTTGTTTTTATCTGTTTCATGGATTTTTCTATTTCTATTCAAAAGCCAATATGATATTTTCATTGTACCTTTAAGAAAATGTGATTCAATTTATAATCTAAATTGTTATGTATTAGCTGAGGCATTTATTTTTTTGTTTACTATATAATTTTAAGTGCTATGAAAAAAAAATTATAGAGTAAATTTATCTACTCTGCTATTTACTTAAATTGTAAATGGTTTGATGTAGAACTAACTCAGTTAAGAATAGGATACTTCCCATGCTCGGTTGAATAAATGATGAATTTAATAAGGGTAAGTTTATTTTAAATAGGAAGTATTATAACAAAGCTGAAAAAGAAAGGTTATGTTAAAGCTAATCAGCTTTGAGTTTATTTTAGATAGGAACTATAATAACAAAGGAAAAAAAAAGGTTAGTTAAATCTGATTAGTTTTGGGAGATTAAATAACTGTCTGTAGAATAGTATAATTAATTTACAGAAAACATAAGTTATACTGTAACTAGTCATTTGTATTGAATGTTATCAAACTAAAATTTGTATCACACATGATGTTTTGTCATAAATTGTATTTTTTTGTTTTCCTTAATAGGAACAAGAAGAAAGAAAACGACAAGTGCTGTTAGATGCCGTAAATCAGGCTCAAGCTGCAGCTGAAGCTGATAAGAAGGCTCGTAAAGCTCAGCGACTTGGCAGACAGAAAGTAGTGTCCGATAGTGACGAAACAAATAGCCTCAGTCATTATCATGCACAGAATAACCATTCATACAATCCAAATGATGGAGCGCTATCTGATCCTGAACTAGCTAGACACACAGACAGTCCGTTACATGCATCAAGAAGTGAGATTGAAGATTCATCTGAAAAAAGTATGTTCATGTTCCATTGAATAGTCTCATTCTTTTCATTGATTTGTTTCACAAAGCATACCAAAAGTATGCCTTTTTTTTTTAATATTTTTCTAACATTCAGTTTTACACTGTATACAATTGTATTAGTTATTTCGGAATTGTTTTATATGACAAGACAAATAATGAATTAAAATTTTCAATTCTGTTTTTTTTCTGAAAAGTAGAAATGGGAACAGGAAAATTGCAATTAATTCCCATTCAAATATTTATTGACAAAACATTTTCTGTTAAATTACTGTTTTACCACTATAAAGAGTGGAAAAAGCTCTTATTTTGGATTTTTTATCTGTGTTCTTTAAAAAGTTTTGTTTTTCGGTAGATAACAGAAGCAAATGATTCATCACAGTATGAAGTTTCATAATTTCGGTTCTACAAAATTAGGTCTTTGTTAGAAAACAATCCACATCTTACTCGTGTTGTTAGTTAAGTGATGGCTGATGTGCACTGGTCAAAAATGTGGAATAACTCGTTTGACTGTAGGGTTACAGCTTCTAGAAGCTGAAATGTCTTCCCACTCTAGAAAAAGCAAGAGCACTCCATTAAAGCCAAAACTATACTCTGTCTACACTGCCTAAAAACAACTCAATTGATTGCATGAATCATTTATAGTGAACTGTATACAGTGGCTGAAAGATATGATTGTAAATGTAATTGAAATTTTAAAACCAAAAAGAGCATTTTATTCATTCATAATATAATCTGCTAAAAATTTATTTGATAAACAATAGTCATATATAGATCTGAATTTTTTGCTTAAAGTCTTTAAAATATTAGTATATTATTTCAATGTGATTTACACCTATTTTTTTTTCCCCATATTCAGACGTATGAGTTTTTACAAATTCTAGAAGCAATAATTAAAGGTAATAGCTTGTAATAAATTTCAAACTAGTTATTCTTTGTATTGGGAAAGAATAAAATTAATATTGTTATAATACTAATTTTGATTATTCATATAACATTTTCTTTCAAAATTTGTGGTAGAATATGTGTAGGTTGATTGTATCTTTTGTTATTTTGTTTTATTTTAGCAAGTATGAGGGTTAAATGTCTAATATTGTTATTTTTAATGTACCTATTTTTCTCAAAATTTCATATGTACACAGTGCATAATTATTAACATTTGTTTGATTCTTTCCTTAGAGTATTGTAAGTGATCAAGAGTTATCAGTTTTAATTGTTTCTTTGTTATAAATTATTAAATTGTAACACTCTTCGTGTCTTTAGCTCCAAGATATACCCAACAGATGGCTAGGGTACAGCCAGTCCAAACAGTTGAACATCAGTGGGCCTCTGACAACAACCTCACACAAGATACTTCTGGTTCTACCAATCGTGAATTTGCGGTACAAACAACCAATTCCACATCAGCGACTGTGGTCCATTCTCCTTATATTGAGAACCGAATTCTCACTCCTTCAAAACATAGACTGAGGGCTAAGCAGGTGGAACTTTTAGGACGTGAATTTGGGACCCAGACAGAAACGGACACCTCCGAAAAGTGGTTAACAGATAATGTGGATGCAGACAGGTCAGTCGAATCAGATTTTTTGAGATTGGAAAAGGTGTAAAAAAAAATATGTTTGGCAAGCCGATATGCACATGAATTTCCTGGTTAATGTATCTGACACGGAGGCAAATCAAGTCTCTCCTATCCCACCCAAACAACCATTTTAGTTACCTAACTGGGATATAAATGTGGTGTTACATGCTCTTTTTAGATATCTTAGCCTCATGTACCACTTTTCCCTTAAGCTTTATTTTTTCTTGCTGCTGACCTGCAGACGTTGGCAGTTGAAGTTGTTTGCACTGCACAGGCATAGGACGCTTTATCATTCTACCTATGTCCTTCTATACCCATACAAGTCCTTCTTATCTAAGACACTGGCAGCCAGGGAAGGGGATAAATCCTTTTCACTAATTCATCTGACTGCTATATCTCGCATCTATGACTGATCTGATCCCGATCACTTGTTATGTTCACTGAGGGCCTTGAGGTGTTAGGTTGCCCGCTTTTTTAGAGGTGCTAAACAAGAGCTTTTTATTCATTGTATCTCTTCAGTTTCTAGGAATTTATCCCCGATTACCATGGCAGGATGGGTACAACAGTTGATCTGTATTGCTTATTCTGGGCTCTGTTTGAAGGCATGGAGACTTCTGTAAGTCATGTCTCATCAAATTCATCACATTTCTATGTCTTTAACTGCCTGATTGAATTGACCACTGGAGGACATTGTGCAGTTTGGTGTGTGGTCCTCACCCAATACTTTTTATCTCACATTATTTGCATGATCTGGCAATTTCTTCCTCTGAGGGTTTTTGATGACCCCCTGCAGCTATATTAACCACATCTGCTAGATTGTAAAGAGGGGGGAGTATTTTCATTACTAATCTCAGCTCTTCTTTCCTTTTCAGAGTCCCATACCTTTTTTCACAGGATCCCACTCTGTGATGAGTGTTGCTCGAGCAGGTGTGCTTTTATCAAACCAATTCCACACTAACAACCACTAATTCAATATACTTTATGTAGGTTGCAACAGGCTCTTTAGAAATGAGATGTTCCATAAGACCAACTAAAGGCTGATTGGGTGGGGTTATTGTACTATGCTGGACCACCTCTCATGGACTATCATGAGTAAAGCATAAGGGGATCCTGTCTGTCCCCACTGATAAATGGATTGAATAAATTGGGATTGGTTTGCTTTTAAAAATGTAGGGGACTTGGTTCACCTATTGCACTGTTTTCAGAGCACTGTTCCTCAGGTCTCCCCAGTGTGCATTACCCCCCTGATTCTACTAGTGGAGCTCCTTACCACACCCTGTTTCCAGTCACTGAGGTGGTGGACAGAATTTACTTCTCCAGAGGGTTCAAGTCACTTTCCTCCACTCATGGAGAAGAGGGCGAAGTTGGGGGCTTTCCTCCGTGGGACCCTGGATGTTTTTTTCCTAGATGTCTGTAGGAGAGGCACCAGCCTATGCCGAAACAAATTCGTAGTACCAGTTGAGATTTGATGCTCAGTTATCCGGTTGGGTTGAGCGTGGACCTACTTTTTGATCAATGTCGGTTCAGTACATTGCTCATGGAAGAGGGTCCATTGTCTTCTTGTAATTCCAAATGGAGGGTGGTCCCATCCTGTGTCCTTGGATGAGCACAGTTTATTCCTCGTCCTTCCCTTAATTCAGGGGGCAAGTGTAATTTACCTTGCCCACATGGTTGGGGAGTGATGATGAGCATTCATAATTCCAGACTGGATGAATTTTGTTTCCTCAGGTTGAGTATGGCATATAGGATCCCCTCATTCTGAGTTTAGGGTGTTGCCTTTTGGACCTCTTCGGGTTGAGGAAAGGGTTTGTCTACTTCAATGTTGTTAACCTTCTCATTGTGATTATGGTGGCTTGGAATGCACCCTCTATGGCTACAGGTTGGGATACACTCACAACTATATATGTGGCAATCCAAATTTAGGGACCATGGCCTTATAATTTCAACCCCAAGCAGTGGGACCTTGAATACCTAGTTGTGGCTTAGCCAGTAATGATGATGAATCATGTCATGTCAGAGGAAGTAAGTATGTTTTTTAAGTCGAAAATGTATTTCCAATAATACTTGCCTCCTCTCCCACCCTTCTTCCCCACTAAGAGCCAGTGTTATAGACTGCAGATTGGGTCAGTCTCAAAAAAGTTATAACATTATCTGAAGGAGGTGCTTATATGTAGTACCATGATAGAGGGCGCATTGATATAGGTGGAGAGTGTTATGAAACAGATATTGCCAAGAGCAATTAAGTGTGGAATAAAAGACTAGAGCAAGCGAGAAAAAATCAGACCAATGCTTAGATGGGCAAAGGAAAAGAAACCCTAGCAGTTGACCAATAGCTGTAGTGTGAGAGGAGGTGAATATTATTGTAAATACATATTTGATTTAAGAAAATATTAATATTTGTTGGATGATACTAGTTTGTTATTTATGTCATTTTGTAGAAGTCTGCTTCATTTTATTAAAGATGAAGTAGACTTGAATAAACGTATTCATGTTGGTTCCACTTGTTTGATCCTTCCACAAATCTCTAATTGTTGAAAAAAATACTATTTTCTTTTAATAGTGACTATTTAAGTTTGTATTGTATGCTTGATAAGTAAAAGGATATTCAGATTAAAAGAAATAATGATAAATACAATTCTTGTAGTATAGTATAGACTTCAAACTTTGTAAAGGGAAGGTTAGTGAAATAAACTAAAAGTTATAAAATTATTTTGCTGTTAGTCTTTTTGTTTCGTAATATAACCATAGAAATGGAAATAATAAAATACTGTCATAGTTAAGAAATTAACAATTCTGTAATCTGAGGTAAGTTATTAATCTTATAATTAGATTGAAACCTTTAGGTTTTAAAAATCCAACTAGTGTATTTTTTTTATATATACACTTTAAGAATATAAACTAATTACACAAATGTTGAAGTGACAAAAACAATAATCTTCATCCTATTTTTTAGAAATATTTTGCATAATGCTTTACAAATAATACAAAATATTGTAACTACATTAACTCTTCCATTGCGAGTTGGGTGGAATTTACCCCGCACGTAACCACAAAAGTAATTATACTATAATTTTTGATAATGTTTGCATATCTTTACAAAATTTTGCAAGTTATTGGTAAACATTAAAAGACTTTCAAACACAAAATATTAGGTTTTTAATCAAGTGTTAAGATTTTTTAATTAAAGATTTTCTCATAAATTTTTTTTCTTTCAGGATGTTGACTATCCAACATGCAAAGTAATTTTGATTTTAAGAATAAAAAATACTTTTATGCATCAAATAATTATCAAATATTTTGTAGAAAAACAAATTTTTATCTATTATTTTCACTATTATATCTCTGTATGGATTATAACTCCATAAAAAAAAATTAGGAAATAAATATGTTACGTTTTTTTCTTTCTAGAATGACTGCAGATTATAACACAAAAACACACATGTTTAGTCTAAATAGCCTAAAGTTCATAACATTATACATAGAATGGTAAATAAAGAAGTAAAGCAAACAATTATCTCTTTTTGTTATGACCTTTGTACTTGTTTGCTGCTTGTCGTAGGTTGCTAAGCCTTATAATATTTTGCATGTGGAGGATGTGAAACGAAATAATCTTTTTAGGTTTTATATATAAATTTATATAACCAAATAAATCATAAATTACTATATTAATACCATAGAATTCCACTATAACTTATCAAGGTTAGAAACTAAGCTGAATTTGGGTCTAAAAAAATATAAAATTTCAAGAAGACTAAAAGACTCAACTTACCAGCTTGAAGATTTGTATAGAAAGAATGATATGATGTCATAATACTTGAAAATGGCTGAGAAAGCCACTAGGGGACATTCTGAACTTTCAATTGGTTATTCACATGTCATAGACAGAAGTAACTGTATATAAGGGAGTGTTTCCAAAAGTGGAAAGAGGTGGGTGGGGTGCCACTGTGTTTGATTTATTACATGAGAAATGTCTTAACAAATAGAAAAGATAGGACATTCTTTTTTGATATTCTAGTTTATCAGTATTGGTAATTTGAGTTTCTAATTTGTACAAAACTACATACTTTGTATTTTGACTTCACAAACATCTAATTTGAACCAGTGCTGCATTCAATATACCACTTGACACACAAAAATTTATGTTTATCTGTGTTTTTTTAATATTTACTTTTAAATTGAGAAGTTAACTAATGGATCATAATAAATTTGAATTATAATCTATAATTTGATACCAAACTTATTGACATACATTCATAAAATTGTAGTTCAATAAAATTTTGAATGTGAGTCAACAAACACGATGTGTCATGGCCTTTGACACTTAGTAGTTGGGTTAATACTCTTTGGTAGAGGAAGAAATCAGTGTGATGATATTAATTATCATCATTTTACCTTTTCATGATAAGTGAAGAATATATCTTTAGTTAGATATTTTCAGGTAAATATTTCTAAATTTTTCTATACATGTTTTGCATGTAGTTAATGACATCATTTTAATTCAGATGTAGGAATTGCATAAACTTATACTAATTCTCTACCTCAGACAGAGGTTGCATAGTACAATGCTTTTTTCTGTTGCTCATACCTATTGGCTCTGAATGTATGTCATGTCCTCCTGGAGTGGGGTCACACTTATTCAAGATTTTTACAAGTTGGTATGCATTGGGAGTTCTTTTCCTTGAATATATTTATTTGAAATTATTTAGATAACCTAAGGATTGTGGGATACAGCATTAAGACCTTGGTCTTTTAGAAAACAATGTACATGATTCCTTCTATCTCTCTCTCTAGTGTATTTTTGACCTGTCTGTGTCTTTGTGAATATTTTGCAGACAGTTATAGTCTAACTACTTACAGAAGCCAGCCAGTGAGATATATATTTGCACTATTTATATGAATAAAGATTTTGTACACTTGTGTGTTTTGTATTTCCTTTGCTGTCTGTGTTTAAAATTATTTCCTAAATAACATTTCTGCAACCTGCATTTTGTGGATACTTTATACTTTTCTTGTGGATATCAGTATACTTAAATACTACTATAATTGTTAATTTTCTCTGGTTACTGGACAGTGAAAAATAAACTGTGAATTTCATACCTTGCTATTAACTTCACATAGATAAACCTATCAAAAAATAAAGTTATAATTAAGCTCTTTGTTATGTTATACCATGTTCTGTATACATTGGTGAAACAAGCAAAAGAAGTACGGATAGAATTAACTAAAAACTTTGAGATGTGACTGAAAATTGTGACAAACATGATATAACTAATGTTGATCGTCCCATAATAACAAACATTCTTATCTGCCTCCACAATTTTGTAGATAAAAATGCAAAGAAACCCTATTATTTATGACAAATTTTGTTATGTAACTTGTTATTTGTGTAGTTCAATTGTTGTAATTTGATGTTGCATTACTCGAACCTTCTGTACTTTTCTCATTGCCTTAAGTGAGTATTGTTACATCATAGCTTCTCGTAGCTTGTAGAAAGTTATAGGCCACGATTGGGCAATGTGTGTGTGTGAGTGCAAGTTAAATCAGAAAGCATTAAGCTAGTAAAAGGGAAGCTAGTCTGCGTGATTGTTAGTTTAGCCATAACATCCAGTATTTAAAGTTAGTTTCACAGTGGTATTGTAATAACTGAGATAAAGAAGAAGAATTTGTCTTGTCAAAGGGTGTTCTAAAGTAATTGAACCCACCTGTGTGGGCTTTCACTAAAAGGAGACAATTATTTAAAGTAAAGAAGAAGAATTTGTCTTGTCAAAGGGTGTTCTAAAGTAATTGAACCCACCTGTGTGGGCTTTCACTAAAAGGAGACAATTATTTAAAGTTCTGGATATATGGGGTAACATGAGGGGACCCATCGCAGATTGTGCAGTAAGAAACAGACTAGAGAAAAATAATTATTCTTTTCAGTTGGATTCTAAAGTAACTGAACTAGCCTGTGTGGACTTTTGACAAGAAAAGAGAATTATTTAGAATTTTAAATACAACTGTGATATCCTATAGTGTAGATAATTTTTTGTACATATGTTTGACTTTAAATTCAATGACGAGGAACCCACTTTGAGACTGATAATGGTTGGAGACGGCTTGAATGGGTAATGAAGAAAAACTTTAATATAAGTTTAACATAACAGCAAATGTACAACGTTTCGACAAGTACCTGATGATGAC
>NW_013668546.1:50430-53760 GCF_000517525.1 Limulus polyphemus
GTTTCGACAAGTACCTGATGATGACAAAACCTTGTCGAAACATTGTACATTTGCTGTTATGTTAAACTTATATTAAAGTTTTTCTTCATTACCCATTCAAGCCGTCTCCAGCCATTATATGTTTGACTTGGTTTGAATATATTATTTCAAAACAACGGGGTTGTGTGCTGTCCTTTTATTGCTTGAACTTTTTGCCAACAAGTCACAGACATCTACTGTAAAGAATCCCAGCCTATATTCAGAACCTGACATATAGCTGTTTTCAAAGCTGAGTTTCATTAGTAGTTACAACCCATTTTATGATCTCCTAGCATGTGATGGGGGGAAAAGGGGGTTTTGATAATAAATAGTTGAAAAGAAAAAATCACAAGAGGAACAAGACTTCATTAATTTATTTTCAAGGGAAGATAGTCTTTGCTTTGGAAATTTTTTGTGCATACTTTGTTTTTATTAATGGACAAATGCATTGTTTACAAGACTTCTTAAGAGTTTTGTAGAAATGTCAGTTTGAGAATTTTTTACATTTTCCTTTGCAAATTACACTAAATAAATGTTACAAAATGATAATTATCAGTTCTGAAATTTGTTTGGGTAAAACATTGTTGAAATGGAGTTAGAATTATTATTTTTACTTAAATTATGAAACACCTGAAAGATGCTCACTTTTCGTGAAAGGGTTAATGTTTAAATTGAACATCAGGGCATTTAGAACATACTTTTCATTCTATTAAATTGGCAGAAACTTCAAAACCTGTTTTTTTGTTGCACACAGCACTACCAGCTCAGAAGTGCATCCCTACCGAAAAAAATTTCATCGCGTACAACACAGTAAGCCTACTAAAGCTTCTCGTAAAGTCTTTGAGAGGAACTTTGATGATCCACGGGACCGTCCAAAATGGAATGCTAACCAACCTGAGAAATCTTTTGTGAAGATGACTGAAAGAGACCCAAATTTCCACAGAAGAAAAAAAATGCAGGAGCTGAGAAAACAACACTGGGAAAGAGAAAGAGCGTATCAAGAAGCTATGGCTGAGGCACGACGTTCTGTCATTTCAACTAGAAAAACAAGGAAAAATATTCACCTTAGCCAAGCTCCCTTAAGTTCGGAAGGTGAAGGAGGGCAAGAGAGTAGCTCAGACGTCGAGAATCGGTGATAAAGTTTGATCATTTCTGCATTATAACTTTTCATTTTGTTTTCTAATATCAGTTGTTGTTTATTTTCAGCATATAAGAAAAATGAAAGGTATTTTAAAAAAGAGATTTATTAGATCTCATACATGGTTAACTGCTCAGTAAATATATATTTTTATTCTGTTTTTCTTATTTATTATGCCATAAGTGTAGTGTGTGTAATCAAAACCTTTATGTTCAGAAGTTTTGTTGACAGTGCAACAAGATTGCTGAATGTTTATCATATCAGATTTTAATAAAATCATTATAAAGTAATAGGTTTTTAGTCATATAACAGGCCTCTCTCCCAGAAAATCAATCAATAAAACTTCAGAAGGAAATATGTCTGTGATAAGAAGCTATTTTTAAAATATTGTTGCATATCTGCTTGTTTGTTAATTTCCCATTGAAATTCTTTCTGAGAAACTTCAGCGATACAAGACCTTTCTTAATTAAAACTAGTTTATTCTTTCTCAATACAATTTTGTAATACACAGAATTTCCACAGTCAATATGTTTGCAATCTCGATAACAAAACACACACTTTATATTACTGTTAATATCGCTCACTTGACTCAATTATCTATCTCTATATCTATCTATCTGCAACCATTTCTCTGTTTTATTTGCCGGACTTATATACTAAAAAAAAGAGGGCACCTGTAACAGGCTAGAGTTGCCAGGAAAAGTCATGATCCTTCTAGAAACTCCAGCACGCATGCTCCCAGCGTCTCGTGATTTCCGCTGTCGTAACAGTATTGTAATCTGGTGATATCTGATCACTGTATGCAACAAGTTACACAAAAACTATTATTTTGTCTATTTTAGGATAATGTGTGATCTTTATTTTCTTGATTTATAAGAAAATTTCTTATTGGTAATTCATTTATAACAATTTTTAAATAGAAGGTTGTGAAGACTTGTTGTTTTCTATTTTTTTAAATACCATACATGTTGAATGAAACAGTGTATGTAATCACCTTGTGTGCATACTTAAAAGAGAAACCTGTTGTTCCAGGGATTCAGTTTGAAATAAAATTATATCTCAATTGAGGATATTGAAAATCAAAATATTTTAAAATGTACATTTCTAATTGCTAAGATTTAATTTCATGCACATTATATTTATTGAAAACAAGACCCATAGTGTTAAAATGAATCCAGAGTAGGCTTAATAACATTGTTACATCTTTTTTTTTAAATTACTTTCTGTTCACTTTAAACTTAACAAAAACAAAACCATCAAAACATTATCTGTCTGATTTAATACAATATTCATATGTAAATTATAGGTCTAATATCATTAAGTTGACACGTAGCAGGACTGTCAACTTTTAGGAATCAGTTTGATTCAGACTTTCGAAAAAGTAAAATTTAGTGCATGGTCATCTTCTGGAGGGAAGGGAGCAGACTCTACCAGAAAATGTTTTATTCAGTGAAGAAAATGGTGCATTTCTTGGACCAGTGTGATCTGAATTTGACTTAAATCCAGCCAATCAACAAACCACAATGTATTATTGAAAACTGTTAGTATGACCAAAAAATGAGAATTTATTACTAATGCATGAGAGTGTTGGCAGCAATGCATGTTGAAGAACTACTATTATACACCAACTTAATGCTAAGTAAAAGAACATCTGATAAAAGAATATCCATGGGAAGAGACTTTCTATTTACAGCAATTAAAGTCATCTGACACTTGATTTAAATCTGATTAGTCCACAGACGTTGTTCTCCACAAGTTTTAAGCCTATTTTAGCATAATTAAAACACATGGGTGTGCACACACAGTATATTGGTAAACATATTTGGTATTACAGCAATTGTACAAATAGAAACTTTAAAGCATAACCCAACATACAAAAAGACAGTGGCCCATGACTTATCACATGTAATTTAAATTATATTTCATGCACTACCAAAAATATGTTTGGGAATACTGACTGCAGGTGTGCATTTTGGTGAACTGATTTTTTAATTTTATCTTTTGAAAACTAAGTCAAGTATATAAAATGAGTTTTCTATAGGACATTGGAAACCCTACATATAAATAACTACCTATAGCCATAAAGAAAGCTGGAATTTCAAGGATACATGTTATTGTAATAGATAATTTGTGCTACATCAAATGAGTTAACATAAATACTGTATTTTTTGGTG
>NW_013668546.1:54341-58463 GCF_000517525.1 Limulus polyphemus
GTTTAGAACAATATATACTAATTTTAAAGTATCAAATTGAATTTTTATTCAATAAAAATCTTTCAAATGCGACTAGCTTTTTTTCCCCCCAAAACTTTGTCTTCCAAATAAGGGTGTGTCTTATACACTGATACGTCTTATATTCCGAAAAATACGGTAATCAGTGACATGTGAAAGTAACACGTAAACATTAGGTAAAGCATTATGATTTGTAAAACATTGGTTCTGATTTATGTTAAATTTCTCACATTGTGGTTTATCTGAAAGTTTGTTTTAATGATAGTGGGAAAAAGCAGAGTGAACTAAGCTCCACATGTATTTGTAACTTCTGTTTTTTTGCATAGGGTGATATTAACAACTATTCTTTTTCTTGGTTGTTTGTATTTTCTTTAATAACTTTTTACAAGTGTAAGTTTTCTTTATTTGCTTCTGTTACTTGATTTTATCAGCATGTGTAGATATCACTGTTATACCCTGCTAGCTGATTTCAAAGTTATTCTTGAAAAACATTAGTTTTAATACTTAGAACAAAGAATATTTAATATTGCAAAATTCAAAGGTCTGTTAATAATCTGTGGTATTAATACAAGGTCTAAACCACAATGTGAGAAATTTAACATAAATCAGAACCAATGTTTTACAAATCATAATGCTTTACCTAATGTTTACGTGTTACTTTCACATGTCACTGATTACCGTATTTTACGGTTTACCGGTTTGTCTTACAGCCCTATCTTCTGCTAATGGTGATGTTTTTGTGAGGATCTTAGCTATGGATTGTTGCTCTGCAACTCATTTTCCACCTCAGAACACTTTCACACAGTACCTTGTGGTCAGTGCTGTTCCCCTCCCCTTTACATGCTTTTTGAATTTCATAAATGCTGCATAGCTGATGATGACTTCTGAGGGTCGGTTGGACAAACCCAGTTTACCCAGTGGTCAGTGCTGTTCCCCTCCTCTTTACTTGCTTTT
The DNA here is from genome assembly GCF_000517525.1 of Limulus polyphemus. NCBI lineage: Eukaryota > Metazoa > Arthropoda > Merostomata > Xiphosura > Limulidae > Limulus > Limulus polyphemus. Next base: position 55,314 of record NW_013668546.1, read on the forward strand.
CGAATTTCATAAATCGTGCATAGATGATGATGACTTCTGTTGGGTCGGTTGGACAAACCCAGAGGCACAAAATTCCTTTGAAGATGTCTGCAAATGGTATAACCTGAACTTCTATTTGTACTTCCATCTTGTATAGGAACTGACATGTTAACATGAATGTGTGTCCTGATGCTTTGTTTAGATGGAGCCATACTTTATTGGCATACAAATATTACCTCAGTGAAAAGTGGTGTCAGTAAGGTAACCTGACAATATGCAGATATTAAAATGGCATCTTTCTTTTTAACTTACCATTATAACTTAACTGTAACTATTACAAATCCCATGGGAAAAATTTTGCTACATGCTCTGTATCACGATTTAAATGTTGTATCACTGGCAGAGCTACAATAAATTGCTCAAACTTTTGCAGACACTTGCTTCATCCAATATGGCAACATACCTCTACTTGCCACATGGCACACGCTGCTTGAATAGCTTTTGATAGTTGGTGTTTCATTAAGATATGTGCTTTGAGACAAGCTTGCTAACATAGCTCTTGTGTTGCTTTATTGGACCTAACTCTGTGTTTGAAGTTCTAAGGTATGTCCTTACACAAGCTGCAACTGACTGCCATTTTGTTAGGTACTTACTGGTCACAAGCTGTTTACTTTTTTTTTACTCCATTCGATTACAGCTTGTCACGTGTGAAGTAGTTTGTTTTAAGTCATCCTTTCATTGCTTTAGAACCCCAGAGGTATCCATTTCTTCACCAAACACTAAAATTTTGTGCTATGCATGCTTTTATAATTGTGGAACAGAAGACCTTCACACCAAGAAGTCCTGTAATGTAGTTCCTCCCAATTTAGGTGTCATCTGTGCTTGCAACTCACAATGTTTCAAGTGAATTCCAAAAAAACAAAGATTGGGAATTTTATCCTCTGTACTCACAGGCCATGGGTGGCCAGGTGCATGGTGATTAGATATATAACTTGTTACCACAAAACATGAAGAACACTCTTCATATACAGTGAAAAAACTTATTTTCCACAGTCATTGTGTTAAGGCTTTGAGAAAGTAAACATTCATGAATATTCAACTTTCTTTTTAGGCCAGCACCTTTTTACCGGTCCAACCTTCCACCAGTTCTTGCCATTAGAAAAGATTTGATTCCATCCCATATCCGACCTGGATTGGTTGATGACTTCAACCGAGAAGACTGTGGACCTACAACTAACAACCAAGCCCTTTCTTCGGGCTATTTTTCAGATAATGTATACAGTAGAAAGCTTTCTGAAACTCCAGAGTTTCCACCAATAAGGAGACGTTGGTATAGTCAGGAAAATTTCAATCCACCACCCCCTGTAATAGAAGACCCACGATCTATCTCCCCACCAGTCCCTGCTATTCAAAAAAAACTGATGGGTAGTAGCATGGAGGAACTTTCTTCGGGTTTCACACCACGTAGGAAATGGAGTGATCAAGACAACTTTAATCTTGGTGGTATGGCCATTTCTCAACCTGTTGCTCACCGTCGTACATCACAGGACAGTAGGTCAGATTTGGTTCCCGAAGATCCTTTGAGAGGGGTAAGAAGTATTAAGAATAGCTTGCATTATTGCTTTTATGTTTAGAATCTGACATAACGACACTTAGGCATTCAATTTTTTTACTCGTAACCAGTTGCACCTTGATGAATTAAGTAATCAATAACTGATCAATTTATGAAGCAATTTGTACCTATGAATGATATTAAAATTAAAAACTTATTTAAGAAGTAAAAAACACAAGTTAACTAAAAATCAGTTCCCAAAATATACAGTTAATTGCTCGACTAATTTTGACCTACCCTTTAAAATGATATACGTGGTATGTCGAAAATAGTTGGGTAAGTTTTTCTTACATTTATTTTTAGTTAATTTGTGTTTTTTACCCCTTAAACATTCTGTTATTTTTAATATCAGTCAGTAATTGCTTGTGATTGTTCTTACTGAAGGGTATTGAATACAATTTTTTTACATTTAAAATTAATTGCAAGCAGATACTTAATTCTGAAATACATTCCATCCACATCTCAACAATCGGTAGATAGAATTGTGTGATGAGATAACATCTGCAAACAATGTAAACTTGCTTGTGATGAGAAAACATAACTTTAGTCAGGGGTTCTCAAACTGTGGTCCGTGGCCCCCTGGGGGTCCGCAGTAATACATCAAATTTATAAAATTACCATTTACTGAAAGAGTAATGAATAAAATAAAATGCTATATATATCCCAAATTAATAATTGTAGTTAACATAAATTGAATTATGTAAATTCGTTGTGTGCCTGGCACTGTTGCCTGCTGATCACAAAAAACAAGACACTTGATTTCCAGTTGGATTGACGCATCACTATGGTGTGTATGCTAGTGTCACAATTAATAGTTATTACAATAATTATATGGTTACTACAGGTGTCAGTGACAGTGAGTTATAATTTCTTTCAAGAATATTGACATTTTTTAAGTTACCCATAAAATAATGGATCAGTTGCTTAAATCTAGAGTAATAACAAACCGGAAGCATAGTGACAGGCCTAGTGGTAGCCCTATTGCAGTTGCTTAAATCTAGAGTAATAACAAACCGGAAGCATAGTGACAGGCCTAGTGGTAGCTCTATTGCATTAGGCTCAAATGTTGGAACTTTGGAGTATGAATCAAAACAGAAAAGGCATAAATATTGTGATGATTATTTAGCATTTGGGTTTACTTGTGCTGGGCTAGAAAATGATCAAAAACCTTTGTGTTATGTATTATGATGTATTAACTAATGAAAGCATGAAACCATCCAAGCTTCATAGGCATCTTGAAACAAAACATAATGAGTATAGTAGCAAATCTGTTAAATATTTTCAAATCAAAGAATGTGAAATGTGTAGAAAACAAACATTATTAGAAAAAATAACAACTGGTTGCAATAATGAAAAAGATATATTTGCTTTGTATGAGGTATCTCTTTTGATAGCACAGACTGGAAGTCCACATACTGTTGGAGAGGAACTCATTTTTAGCAGCTGCAAAAAGTAATGTCAGGTGCAATGCATGGAAATAAAGCAGCAGAAGTAATGTCAGGTGCAATGCATGGAAATAAAGCAGCAGAAGTAATGTCAGGTGCAATGCATGGAAATAA
>NW_013668546.1:59463-62376 GCF_000517525.1 Limulus polyphemus
AGGTGCAATGCATGGAAATAAAGCAGCAAAAGTAATGTCAGGTGCAATGCATGGAAATAAAGCTGCAAAAGTAATGTCAGGTGCAATGCATGGAAATAAAGCTGCAAAAGTAATGTTAGGTGCAATGCATGGAAATAAAGCAGCAAAAGTAATGTCAGGTGCAATGCATGGAAATAAAGCAGCAAAAGACCTAGATTTGATTTCACTATCAATCAACACCATTAAACGTAGAATTGAAAAAATGGCAGGTAATATTAAATGTCAGTTAATTACAAGAGTACGCCAAAGCCAGTATTATTCTCTGCAGTTCGATGAAAGTACAAACATTGCTAATCATGCTGAATTGCTTGCATTCATTTGGTACAAATTCAGTGGAAAAATTTATGAAGATCTCTTATTTTGTCACTCTTTGCCAACGAATCTGAGGCTATAATTATCAGTCTGGACACCTTTTTAGCAACAAATGAAATTGAATGGTCAAAATGTGTAGGAATAAGTTCAGATGGAGCTCGTGCAATGTCAGGACTCCTTGTGTGTGTTAAGACTGTGGTGCCTACAGTAACGTGGACTTGTTGGATACACAGAGAAGCATTGGCTGTAAGAAAAATGGAAAGCTAAAGACAATAATGAACGAAGTATTAAAAGTTGTCCATTTATAAAAGCTCGTCCACTAAATTCCTGCATCTTTAATGTTTAATTTTCTTTGTGACGAGATGGGAAGTGAACATAAACATCTTCTCTTGCATTCGGATGGATGTGTGCCGGGTTATCTCATTAGGATGTGTGCCGGGTTACCTCATTAGGATGTGTGGCAGTTATCTCTTTAGGATGTGTACCAGTTATCTCATTAGGATGTGTGCTGGTTATCTCGTTAGGATGTGTGCTGGTTATCTCGTTAGGATGTGTGCTGGTTATCTCGTTAGGATGTGTGCCTGTTATCTCGTTAGGATGTGTGCCTGTTATCTCGTTAGGATGTGTGCCTGTTATCTCGTTAGGATGTGTGCTGGTTATCTCGTTAGGATGTGTGTTGGTTATCTCTTTAGGATGTGTGTCGGTTATCTCTTTAGGACGTGTGCCGGTTATCTCTTTAGGACGTGTGCCGGTTATCTCGTTAGGACGTGTGCCGGTTATCTCGTTAGGACGTGTGCCGGTTATCTCGTTAGGACGTGTGCCGGTTATCTCGTTAGGACGTGTGCCGGTTATCTCGTTAGGATGCGTACCGGTTATCTCGTTAGGATGCGTGCCGGTTATCTCGTTAGGATGCGTGCCGGTTATCTCGTTAGGATGCGTGCCGGTTATCTCGTTAGGATGTGCGCTGGTTATCTCGTTAGGACGTGTGGCTGTTATCTCGTTAGGACGTGCGCCAGTTGTCTCGTGGCAAAGTTCTCAGTCATGTGTTTGAACTGTATTATGGAATATGCCTATTTTTAAGTGAGAAGAAGTTTCACTTGAGTGAACTCTTCAATGAATTTTCTTGGCTGACTGTTGTGGCCTGTTCATCTGACATATTTACTCATTTGAATGGACTAAATTTAAGCCTTCAAGGGGCAGCCATAACTATATTTAAGGTTGAATAGAAAATAGAAGCTATAATAAAAAAACTTTGATCATGGGCTCATTGTATTCAAAATGGTAATTACAAGCCATTACCAACACTCATTGCTTTTCTTGAAGAATCTGAGAAAAAAACTTTCAGATGAGGCGCATAACATTATTATTCAGCATTTGCATAATTTGAAAATAGATTTTAGAATCTAGTTTTTCTCCTTCCAATTCCAATAGTAAGTGAATCAGTTATCTATTTATCCCTATCACCACAGGTATCTTTTATTGCGCATGACACAAGGTTTTAGTGTCTCACGTTAAAAATTTTATTAAACTACTTTTTGTTTATGTTATACCAATTAGAGTAGTATAAAATCTTAGCTAATAATCCATATTTTAATAGTATACAAGTTTTAAGTTCTTAATTCTACAAGGCAATATAAAAAAAATCCTTAATTTCCACTAGTGTCACCCACGTGACACATTTTCTCTTAACATGTCATCATCCCTAATCTATCCATTACCCCTTGAAAAAGTATGAAATTTAATGTAAATTACTCTCTATAAAATCGTTATTGCTAAGACAAACCATAATTTTTATAGTTTTCAGTTTTGTTTGGTTACAGAGCTATTGAATAGAAAATCAGACCCCTCCTGCCACACCCACCTGTCACATCCTCTCTTTCATAATTCATTGATAGTTCCCTTTACGTTTCATTATATATTACCTATAACCAATAGAAAGTCAAGGTTTTCATCTATCAAATGACGTATTGTATAACATTATGTTCTGAACAGTTAATGTCAATTTCACTCAGAGTACCAACATTGTTTCTGTGAGAAAGTTAACCACTAGCTTGGATGAATTTGTAACGGCTTTGGTCGCATAGTTAGAAAAACCAGGAAAGTTTTTACAGATAAGGGAATTTGTCTTATTTTTGCATGTTATTAGTCTATATTCTTTGGTGCATTATTTAATTAAATAAAAATAAGTGCTTTACTGTCATTAGTATAAAAAATTAGGGTTAACTCTCTTCGAAAACTGACACCAAGAAAAAGAAGATTGATTGAGTATTTTATTTCTTGTTTCTTATGTTTATCTTTTATGTATAATTATGAAAGTAACTAAAATGTAAACATAGGGATCCTTTTAGGTTTGTTAAGATTAGATTAGGTAAAATAACTAATAATAATAATATTAGAATAAAAAGGTTTTACGAAACACACATGCAAGCAGCTTTTGGGTAATGTAATTCATTAGCGTAACATGGACTGCACGTTACCAAAGTGATTTGCAACTTACAATGGTGTGGATAGCAGTTAGACATGGTTCAAAGGGCAATAAAACAATAACATTTAATTATAAAT
>NW_013668546.1:62430-71836 GCF_000517525.1 Limulus polyphemus
ATAGATGTATACTGTTACAAACTTGGAGCTACTTAGGATAAACGAATGCAGTTTCATGTTACAATATGAAGTCATTCTAGAAAGAAAAAAAAGAGTTAATTTAGGTTTATTTTGTTGTTGTTTTTTCGTGGTTATGAGGTCGGTCAAAATTGACCAATCCTGTTTTTAGATACAGTAGAGAGAATAACAGATAAACTATAAAATTTTACTGAAACAAAACGTTTGAAATGCATTTAGGAGGTTTTAGGGATCACACATAGGAAATTTGAGAATTTTGAGATAAGGAAAAGTATTTTTAATTTTAACATTAAAATTACTTTGCGCACGAACTATTCAAAACAAATACTCAGTATATTCATGGATAAATCTTTATTTTATTTTGTTAAAAATACTTCACCAAAATGTGTGATTTTTTTATATGTGAAAAACTTGTAATATTAACTGAAAGACTGCCAAATTTTGTGAAGATATACACACTATATTTAAAGTTAAAAGTATTAAATCTATAAAGACTTTAAACAAGTACAAAGATGTCAAGTGGTCGGTCAAATTTACTGATCGCATGTTGAGAGTGTTAATTTGGACATTTTATGTGTGGAAAATTTAACTGCAGTTGAAGAAAATAGCATTATTGATCTCTCATGTGATGCTTCACTAACATAATTTTTTGGCCAAACAAACTTGACAGACTTTTGGTTGGATGTGAGGCATGATTATCCTGAACTGTCATTCAAAGTAGTAAAATATTTAATGCCATTTCTTACAACCTATTTATGTGAGTGAGGTTTCTCTCAACTTACTTATATAAAATTGAAGCATAGAAATAAGATAAATGAGGAGCTAGATCTTCATTTGAAACTGTCAGACATTGACCCAGAAATTCGCAAGATTGTTTCAGCAAAGTAGTAACATCCTTCACATTAAAGTAAGTCGTAAGATTTTTTAAAGTTTTCCTCATTTAAATTTCTTTTTCATTGTTCTTTTCTTAAAACTAGAATCAAGCTGTAAAAGTAGTAAAATATGCATATGATATACCAGTTACACATAATAAAAATTACTTTTAATGGGAGGTGGTCTGCCAATACTGTAAAGAAATTGTAAGGGGTCTGTAAGTTGGCAAAGTTTGGGAACCCCCAACTTAAGTAGTTTCCTTGGCACTTATGTAATAAGTCGCATGGAGGATGAGAGAGTGTAGAACTTTTCAATAAGGTGATGCATGTAATACCTTATGGCAAGAATTCAGAACCAAAGGTCACATAATTGTTGACAGTGAGAACAACTGAACAAAAAAAGGCTTACAGTATTTCATAGGTATGTACCTGCTTGAAATTTAACTTAACCCTGAAAGTGTAAAAGTTATTGCTTAACATTAATACTTCTCTGTTGTGAAGTAACATGAAACATAATCATTCACAGGTTAAAAAATATGCAGGTGTTTTAAAAATATCCAGGTGTTTCCTCTTATTGCAACAATTATTGAATCTATAAGTTTTCAGTTTTTTTTTTTAAACCCACTAAATTAGTTGTAATGCTTGATTCAACTTATTCATATCAATTAACAAAGACAGTGATGCAAACCAGATAAGATAATAAAATACTTATTTAAGGTTGATATTTACATATTGATAGTGTTACTGAGACACAAAACATGAGGACACATTACATGTAAGGTTGTTTTAGTGGTTTTGAAAATGTAAACTATTTACCTAATAACTAGAGCTTCCAATTTCATGAAATGGACCATCAATAATTGTATTAACTTTCGAACTTTTGGGATTGAGAAGTACCTTAACTTGAGTTGTAATTTTTAATTTTATTTCATAACAAAGCTTTGTATCTTTTATGTATTTATCCAAAGGCTAGGTAAAGTATTCATGTTTTTTGTACAATCACCCCACGTGAGTAATGATTGGTATAACCACAATTATGAGACATAGTTTTGGACAAGCTACAGCTAAGTGATGTAATTTCATTTTACTGGACTTTGATCAATCATTATATTTTGTAAATATGACAAATATTTTAAGATTATGTTATTTTTAAGTTTAATTTTTTTTTCATTCCATGATGTCCTTATTTCAGGATCCTCTTGTAAATCCTGAAACTGTTACGGGAAGGCCAACCCCTCGTCAGGATCGAATACTTCAGCAGCTTTCCTCTTTAAGACAGGTAGATTTTTAGTTGAGAAAGTCAGCTGATGATCTCAGAATAAACACCATAACTTTGGCCATTTGTAAAACAGTTGTTTAGACTTGAAGTTTGGTTTTTTGTAGCAAAAAGAATATTTGTCATGTTTAAACAAAGTTGCACAATAATTGAACATGTATTGTTGATCTTTAACATTAATTGTTGCATAACTTACAAAGATTACTTTTTGTTCTGAATTGTTTGTTTATAATTCTCAGACTTTTCATCGTTTATTAATTTTATTCACTGAAATTATGGCTTAACCTAAGAGGAAAGAGATAAATAGACTTAAATTGTGACCTTGAACCTCTAGAAGTTCACTTTTTAAATTGCAGCCTCAAAGTTAGTGTGCTCGGAATGTGAATCTGAAAGTTTGTTGTTCGTGGCCTGTTGGTGCAAAAGCATATTCTGCACCTTGTATTCTTGAGTTCGCTTTTAGAGTGATAAATTCAGATAAGAGTAAACCAAGAGTTGATAATAGGCACTGCCTTCCTCTTAATCAGTAAGTTCAAGATTAGGGATGACTTGGAGCAGATAGCCTAATGTTTAGTTTAACATCAAAACTCTGAAACAAATAACAGTTACAAGTATAAACATAAAAGCAATATCTATGAGCTTTTCCCATGCAAATTCCATAATTTAATTCTTTAACATAGCCAATGGATAACTCTACAGAATTAATTTATTTGTTGAACGTATTGATTCAATAGATGGTATTTTTTAGTATTTTGCAATTGTTTACTTTTTTTTTATTTCAGGGCCTTATGGAAAAGCAGAAAGAACTAGAGATGTTGTTTAGAACTAAAACATCTTGATGGATGCTTCATATTGTATTTCAGAGGGGTTCATACAAGACGTTCACAGCCTTCTGAGTGTCCTTTAAATAAGTTATTTTTTTCTTTTCACTTAAAAATCGATTTTGTTTTTCAACTATTAAAGTATAAATGACTGAAATTTATGTTTAGGAGTGAACTTTTATAAAAGTTTGTTTGAGAGTGAGGACTAGTGACTACCGTGCCAGAAATTGAATGTTATATTTACAAATATTCTCTGTGCCATTGAGAACAAGGGAAGTTATGGATAATGATATGATTTCTGTTTTAACGGAACCTGAACATTTACTGAGAGTAAAACCTTGCCTGTTTTTGCTATGCATATATTTCCTTACCAAATGTGGCTTTACTGACAGAAAGAAGAGATTTGTATAAAATATGGAGTACACTTTAGCTCTTAAATGATCTTGTGCATTGACAGTCTTACAGAGCATCATTGCTTCATCAGTACAGAATAAGTAAGAGCAAAATAGTTCAGCCGATAACAAACTTCAGCTGTTGTCCATTCGTAATTCAGAAATATGATCTCAAGTATTTGTTTCCTTCACATTTGGTGAAATAAAACTTATTAAATGGTTAGAAAAAATTATCAGTAATACTATTTGGTCCTAATGTTTGAAGAAATTTAGCCTTGAACTAGAAAACAAAATTGATTTGGTGAAATTCCCTGAATGCATCTGTGATTTTTTTGCCTTTTTTCCGCCCCTGATGTATGAAAGACTCTTTTTTAACGTCACAAAAAATATCAACTGGAAATCACAAGTCATTCTTTTGTATTCAGAATGAGAGTGACAGCAGTGTTTGTTTTCTTGATCGTATTAAGTAGAGGCATGAAGTACTTGTTATCAATAACCCATGAGCAACAGGAAATTGTCTTTCATTTTTTTATTGGATTTTTGATTCTAGATAAGTTTGTACCTGATTTTGAGAAGACAAAGTGAAAATATTATAAAGTTTTATGTCTGTTTGATCCATAACTAACTGGAACTAAAATACAGTTCTAAAAACTGAGGTAATATGTAATTAACACAGTGACAAAGGCAGTAAAGAAATCATTTGAGTTAAGTTGGTAAGTGAAGATGAGCAGTTGATCTCTGAGTATGGCTGGGTCATAGTGTGTATGTCACAACATTTTACAGAGTTACATTCAAAATTTAAATAAACAACTATTGTCAATAAACTTGACATCAAATGTAGTTTATAATTCAAAGGGAAGTATTTAAATACATTTTTAATCTTCATTTCTCTGTATCTCATGGCATTTCTATGCTCCAAATTGCCCATTTTAGATTGATTTATTACCCCCTGTATGTACTTCTGAGTTTGAATAAATAAATAACACTATAACACTCTTGTGAAAGCAGAAAAAAAACAAGAAGCAAAGTGCAAGTATTAAACTTCTTATTTCTTTATGTATATATTTTTATTTATTGTTATTAAAAGTAACTACAATTAAAAAAAATTGAAACTTATTAGGTTAGATAAGAAAATAATTTAGAAAAAAAATCCTCAATGAGGTACGGTTGCAAGTTCATCATATGTTACATAATTTGATACTTTATTAACTCTAACTTGAGCTGTGCACTGGCTAAATGATTTATTGCTTTGTTTCAGCTAATTTATTAGTTAGATACAGTTCATACAGTAATAAAACCAAATGAAAGCATATATGAAAATGGTAGTGGCCTAAAGTTTTTAGGATTTAACAATTAAAATTTTCTGTTACAATCTGTTAGCATTCTAAAAAAACAATAATTACTTTTGGTGGTTTTGTTTCATATTTTTCAACTTTTGCTGTAAATGATTTCACTACAATTAGTGTTAGGGTAGAGAAAGTAAGAGATAAGGTATAAATTTTACCAAAAAAAATCTTTTCATATTTATTTAGGATAATCTTAATGTTACATAAATGAAATATGAAAACTGTAAAATAAAAAAAGTATTTTTATTCTGAACATGAAAATCATCTTTCACTTGTTACACTGACTCATAAATTCTTTCGGAAAAAGACATTATTTAAAAATCAGAGTTTTTGTAGTGTACAACGGACTTTTCGTATTTACCAAAAGCTTGCCAAATTTCATGAAGGTACACTTAGTAAATTTGAAATTATAGTAAACATTGTTATCTATAACCTATCAGATATAGAGGGTTGGTGCAATACACTAATGCCATACACGTAGGGTTAAGCAAGTAGCTAAAAATATAACTTGCCCAAAACGTATTACTAATCTAAGTGAGGGACATTTGACGAGTCACCACGAAACTTTGAAACTGACTTCAACCCACTTACAGTTGGTAAGAAATTACATTCTTTTGAAAACAATGTAAAATAAAGTTAACGTATTATCGTTAATATTCTAAATAATTGCTGTAAGTAGTTTAAAGTTAACTTCTAACCATTTTTTTACTTTTGATTATTCTGCTCATTTATTGTAAAAATCAAATAAAAAAAAAAAGAGAAAGTGAGTATTTAATTTACAAACATTTGTGGAGAATTTAAGATTAGAAAAAATTGTTCATTATGATAATTCTTCTAGGTTAGTAGCTTGAAGGGCTAAATGAAAAATATTTTAGTCATTGGAAAATGTAACTTACATTTGTGGCGGACAAAATTTGACACAGTAACTATATCGTAATTGGGCAGAAATTAAAATGAACTTGTTCATTTTCTATGATGTTTCACAAAATGTTCTCATTTCTTGATCAGTAGAGGAAAAAATGAGATTTACACATTATAACACAAGCAGATTTGTTTCTGTGTTGCTTGAACTGGCATGTTATTAAAGTAGAGATTTGGTATAACTTACAAAATTAAATTGTAAACCTCATTATATTTATATACATACACACAGAGGCTATTATAAATATATTGACGTATGCATGGAATGTATTATTCTAATTATCAGACTTGAATCATAACTTATGGAATCCTTGTAAGAAATTAATTATACGGGTTAATGTTCAGTTAGTGTAGTATAATATTTAGGTTTAAAATGATAAACTTTAAATGGTCGACTCTTTAAGTTGTATATCATTTCTAATTTTACACGTGCAGTAAAAATGCAGTTTTCATGTAATGACACTACAGAGTAAGAGCTTAGATTAAGCTTAAGATATAAAGTTTACTTGCTGTACTTTATTTAGACAAGAAACATTGAAGGTGAGAAAATTTCTGTTTTTAATCTCAGTGTGGAAAGCTTTTCTTTATTTAATACTCCAGACTGACAGAATATGTTTTGGTACACGTACTCCTGAAAATTTGAAAATCAATAACCGTTTTACTGTGGCTGGGACATGTATTTCCCAGTGCTTCCACCCTCTTACAATGCCACTGAAACGAATGTTTCCCATTGTCATTCAAGATTGCTGTGCGTGACATATGGGAGTAAAATGAGTTGGAATATATTTATTGGTGTACCACCTAATGTTGATATATAGTGTCCCTCAAGGTAGTGAAAGTGAGTCAAGTGGTGTCCAGATGCATGATAATGAAGAGGCAATGAGACAAGAGGATGCTAGCTCTCCATCTAGTGATGATAGTCAAGATAATGAACCTGGACCCAGGGGAGGAAGGCGTAAACAGCATCGACAGTGGAAAACATTTGTCTCATTCACAGTGTGAGGGGAGGGAACACTGGGATATATCCTAGCCACAGTGAATGGGTTAAAAAAAAGAAAATAAAACCCTCAACTCCAAATTATAAGGCAGTCTTGGAGAGCTACCATTGTGTTCTACCAATCAGCATTTAACATTCTCTTGAATCATTTCTTTTGATTTATCCTTTTATTAACATAAACTACTCTTTAAGTCAATGCCTTACCTCTCATGCATTGACTTAACGATCTGACTAAAGGTATACAGCATAAAGTTGGGAAGCACAGACTTAGATGTGTTAAATTACTGTTGTTGTCACAGTAATGTTGTTATTAATAACAGGTATTAATATTTGTTTCCTCTATTATGTGCAATTACATGTACAGTATTTGATGTACATAACAACCAGGATGTATACTGTAAATAATGGAGTTTGCTACAGCCAATGATATTGTGTTCTTAGACAATTATTAACTTCTGATCAAAGAAGGCTACCTGCATAAGTCATAACCCAATAATTAAAGCATTCTAATCAGTACTGGTAATGAAAGTAAATTTATCTACATGAAAAAAGACAGATTGTTGATCTGATGTAATACTGGAAAACTTCCTGAACATCTAGTCACCATGTTTCATTTTAGTATGTTCTTAACATCCAATCACCATGTTTAATTTTAGTATGTTCTCAACATCTACTCACAATGTTTAATTTTAGTATGTTCTCAACGTCTAATCACCATATATAATTTCAATATGTTCTAGCATCTAATCACCATATATAATTTCAATATGTTCTAGCATCTAATCACCATATATAATTCAAATATGTTCTAGCATCTAATCAGCATATATAATTTCAATATGTTCTAGCATCTAATCAGCATGTTTCATTTTAGTATGTTCTCAAACCTAGTCACAATGTTTAATTTCAATATGTTCTCAACATCTAATCACCATATATAATTTCAATATGTTCTAGCATCTAATCAGCATGTTTCATTGTAGTATGTTCTCAACATCTAGTCACCATATATAATTTTAGTATGTTCTCAACATCTACTCACAATGTTTCATTTTAGTATGTTCTTAACATCCAATCACCATGTTTAATTTCAGTATGTTCTCAACATCTAGTCACCATATATAATTTTAGTATGTTCTCAACATCTAGTCACCATATATAATTTTAGTATGTTCTCAACATCTACTCACAATGTTTAATTTTAGTATGCTCTCAACATCTAGTCACCATGTTTAATTTTAGTATGTTCTCAACATCTAATCACCATGTAAGTTTTCATTACATTCTCCACATCTAGTCACTGCTTTCATTATATAAAGACTAACAAGTTTGATAGAAGTACTGTAACACTAGTCTGTTCCATGGATAGTAGTTTGTTTTATTCTTTTGTTATGTACAAAGTGGAAAAGTTTTCTAATAAAGTATACATCTGAGCTGTATTGGAAAAGATCTCCAAATAAGGCACCATATTTTTTGTTAAGTAATGTTTGATAACGATTTGATTAACTAATGTTGTGTTGTATTATGGTTCAGCTGTAAATAGCAATAAAGTTTATATAATACTTCTCGTAGTTTGTACCCAATTATTACCTCCACCAACGAAGGTGGACGGATGTCATGTTTTCACCCCTGTCTGTATTTGTCAGCAAGCTTTCTTGAAAATGGCTGAACATATTTGGACAAAAGTTGGTGCACATTTGGATTATTACCCAAATTAGAAGTGTTTAGTTTTTGGAGGGTCAAGGTCACGAATATCCAAAAAATCCCTGTCTGTTAACATGGATACTGATTTTTCACACTATTTTTGCTCTATAACTCAGACAAAAATGATCGTATTTTGATGCAATGTGGTAGACATATGTAGAATCTTATTCCTCATTGTCCTGCCAAAAATGGTATGTGTCCATTGATAAGGACATACACATGGAAACATTTTTGTATTTTTTGAGAGCTGAACATGATCAATTCCGTGTGGCAGAATATGCACTCTGCTGAGTGTCCGTCTAGCTAATGTTGAATTAATATACCTTTAGAACTATCTTTTTGTTTTAATAAGAAACTCCTAGAATTTAATTGGTAAAGAGAATGACTTATTAGATGACTACTTTACTAGAATTGCACTCACAAACTAATTGTTTGACTGAAAATTTGACAAAAGTTTTAATTTTCAGAGTATACACATATGTCAACTATTCATATAAAAAATTTAGTGTTATGTCTAACTTCTTAACCTGCTTGGATAATCCCATGGAAAATTGTTTCACAAAGAAATAATTTTTTTCTGTAAGGCTTTATAAAATAGGTGATTGTATGTCTTAACATTAAAAAAGTTTGTAATTAGGCATTCCAATGGAGATAAACAAAGATCCGTTTGTTGAAATCAATATATTTAATGAAGTACTACAAAAAATGTAACTGTTCTTTTGTAGCAACAAACAGAAACAAATATTCCATTTTTTTTATACAGTGGCTTTGTTTGAGCTTAAGAAGTTAAAATAATACATAATAAAGAGATGACAATAGCTTTGTTTTTCACCAGAATAAGGTAAATTCCATTTTTTCATATTATTATTATAGGGTCTGTTTTGTATACAGAATAATTTATGATGAAACCATGTTACTTAAATTATAATGATCTTGTTTTACATATAAAACAAAGGATGCAGCTTTAGTGTATAGATATATATATACACCTGGAAAAAAGTTAAGCACCTCCGTGTTTTTTTCAAGTGATTCAGATTCGACGTTCTTGTGACTGATTATAAA
>NW_013668546.1:72747-107775 GCF_000517525.1 Limulus polyphemus
TTTATAATCAGTCACAAGAACGTCGAATCTGAATCACTTGAAAAAAACACGGAGGTGCTTAACTTTTTTCCAGGTGTATATATATAACAGCGCAGGTAAAACATTAGGGTGCAGATGATGATAACATTGCTTTATTGATAAAACCTCAGTGTACAGGTGCTGATGACGACTTTTTATTTGTTTGTTTTGTATAAACAACATGGACAGAACCATAGTGTTTTAGCTTCAAAACTTTTGTTCAATATGATGTTAACCTTGCTCTAGTTCTGGACCTGCAGTATAAGATCAAACTATGATTTTTTAGTTAATCTGGGTAATTCTAGGATGTATATATATTGTTATTATTTTCTTAAAAACACAATATAACAGCCTTAGATTTTTAGCTGAGCTTTTAAGTTTGATTCCAGAACAGTATAAGCTAAAACTTGTGCCACCAAAACTCATCGGCTGAAATTTCCAATAAAGATTTTATCTTTCAATGTGCCAAAAATGTTGTTTTTATTTTTTGGATAAATATAGTAGCATAATGTGCCTGAAAATAAATTGCATAACCTGCTGTGTAAAACTTCTTTTAGCGTTTAACATTACATAACCTATAATAAAACTCTAACTTATGTATAATACACTGTCCAACTTTAACTCCGCATGGAATATAAAACAATATGCACAACCTGTGATTTAGTGTGGAAATGGCATAATTAATCCCTTCCCATCATATAACTTATTTTCTGTCTTATTTTAATTTAGAAATTTTTCGTTTATTCTGAGTGTATCCAGTTTTCATATAAGGTCCAGAAAATTATTAACTTTATTTTGTTCCTTTGTTATTTTCCGGAAATAATACCTGTTCTGTCCATTGGAGGTATTGCAGTAATGCTGCACATTGTGCAGGTATGTAGACTACAGCAATATCCTTCACTGATAGGCCAAGTACTATCTCGGAATTATGGCATCTCACGTGAGAATGACCAGTCATGTGAATAATGTTAGTTCCTATTGGTAATTCCAACATTTCTTGTCAACTAAGAAATGATAGTACCGCAACGGATCTTAAGCAAATTATTTGACAGAAACACATCTTGAGGGAAGAAAATAGGTTAATCAGTTCACGAGTCCAATGAAAAGTTATCATCCAATGCAGGTATTCACACTGTATTTTTATCTTTGTTAATAAATAAAGATTATTTTCATTTTGTATTGCACATCCTGACCAACCTAATTATTTCTTAAACTCGGTCAGTTTAAATTAATTCATTATTACCTCATAATTTGTCCTTCCATTGTAAAGTGTCTACTTAATACTCTGTGTGGAAATCAGTTTAACCTGAGAATACCACTGATTGGTGCCAGATGAGGAAACACTGGAGTTAGAGGTAAAAGACAGCTCTTGTAGTTGGCCACACTCCTGATGATACCCTTTTGATTATTATGGGTGTGACAAGCTAATCATTGAAAGGGCTTTGCAACCCTTTTTTCACTAAAGAAGATATCACTTGATTGCTACTCAACTTATTTCAGTCATGTGGTTGAAAAAGCAATGACGGAAGGGTGAGCAACCCTTGCTTTTTTGAGCCACCGAGTGAAATTTTCTGATGCAAAATGTCAGCCTACATTTTGATAAAATCATTCCCCTGATTTAATTGAGTGGCTAAAGCTTTACAGAGCATACTGCTAGGCACTCACAAGATTCTTCCCCCTTGTACCTGAAGTAGTATAATGATTGTACATGCAGTATTTTTTCTGAGTATATGGTGGGATATAGTGGTAACAGTATGAGTATTAATCCTGACTGAAGAGAATTTTATCTGAAAAGTCATAGTTTTGCTGAATTCTGCCAGTGATTATTTATTTCACGATGTCCAAAAAGAAAGACAAATTGAGTTTGATGGCTTCTAAATGGCAGCACCTTATAGGACCACGGGTACCTAATCAAAGCTTTGGAAAGTAATTTAAGAATGTTACTGGGGTAATTTGTGTAGAATCCAGAGGCAGTCTGTGATAAACTACTATAGTGTAACTATGTGTAATGGACTAATATATATATATATGTGGTAATACACTGATAAATAAATCTGTGTGTGTGTGGTCTTGCTATTTATGATTGAAATGTTGACAATTCTGGCTATCTCTTTCTTCAACCAGCCAGTGTTTGCCTTGTTCCTGAATATCTTCATTCATATCCTTAACTGCATAACGAACTGTCTGTTTGATGAGGACCAATATACCCAAGACTTTTCCATAGTGAAGGAGCAAACTATGCCACTGATCCTCAGACTTCTGGAACTGGCCTGACGATCGCCATGGCAAAGCTTATAGATGATGATTCATTGCTAGCCAATGCCTAGGACATGGGACAAATTACCACATCTGTCAATTGGTTGACCCTAAAATCACCTGGGGCCAAGCAACAGGAGGTCCCACAGAATTCAACACTAGATGTAATGGTCACAGAAGGAAGAGTGGTGACGCCATCTCCTCAACTCCAGAGGAGTTAAACCCAGCAGATGATTATGCAACTCCTGCTAATGCTTCTCAAGGCTGAGTTAGTATCAGTATAGCAGAAAAAGCAGGACCCACTTCTAAGATATCCTTTTGGATAGTGTATTGTCACCAACATTGATATTGCCAGATGCTCTTGCACCTTAAGTAGGTGCATTATATACCAAAACCAAAGAAAACTTTTCAGAAGCATGGATCCTTTCTAGACTATGGCAAGGTGAGGGTGGGATGGGTTTCCAGGTGACAGCAATTATTGCCATGGTTCATATCACCTGGTCCTATTTTACCACCAAGACCAACACCAGAATAGCAATACACACAAGACAGCCAACTCAGTAACCACCAATACCCCCATCACTCTGGAAGACTGAAGAGGTATCTACATTAGTGGCAGGATGGATCTCCATTTCTGCTGTATGTTTAATTGCCTTGAGGGGTTGTGTCACTTTGTAAAAGGTATTTTAATATATGTTTTTATGTAGTTAATAATTAAAAGTTTTTTTTTAATATTTATTGCTGGTAAAGTGTGTTTTAATTAATAATTGCAAAAGGTTTTCTTTTTATTACTTTACTGTTTCATCATTGATTAATATTTGCATCTTTGTTAAAGGGGCTTCATTTGTAAATCGTGGTTCTATGTTTAAGGGTTATGTTGCATATAAATGTTTATAGGGGTGAGAGACAGTTGACTCATTCCTTGACCATGTCATAAGTATAAAGTTAATTGGTTTTAAAAGTTAAATTTAATTGGTGGCTTGAGGATAAGTCTGAAACAGAAGGAGAAGTGTAGTATGCAAGCATATCGTGCATTTTATACTTTCTTATTTTAATGTGGAAATGTTTAACAATTTTTCGTTTATTCTGAATCTATGCAATTTTTTCATAATGTGTTCCAGAAAACCACTGAGTTCTTTCTAACTGCCTTTGTTATTCTCTTAAGATAATACCTATTCTGTGCATGGGAGGTATTGCTATTTTTTTTTTAAATTCTCAAACTACCATAATGCATTAAATTAATATAGGAAGAAGAAGCAGATTTTCAATATAAAACAAATTACAAAAAGCACCAATATAATTATTTATCCAGCTTTCTTTTGTAAAAATGTGTTTATAATGTAATTTTTAAAATGTGAAGATTTCTATATCTTGTCCCATTATTGTTCATGATGAGTTGAAAGCACTTATATTTAATTTAATTCAGCAGTGTGACATTGTTACAAACAGTTTGAATTTGTAGTCTGAGTTATACAGTTTGATCATTACTGGATGCATTCTTGTGGCTTTTTTTCTATTTGCTTTCCTTCATTCCCTTGTATTTTCAGATTTAATGTTCTAAGAAATTGCTACTTTTTCCTGTGTCACTTCAAATGTGTTTAGTCAGTAAAAAAGATTAACTCGGTGTATCTAGTTTATATAATTGATTCAAACTTCCCCTCTGTTTTCCAGTACTTCCTCCATACACTTCCTGTCAACAACAGTTGTATAACTAATCTACATGTACTTTGTAGAACAAATCTAGGTTTACGATTTTAGAATGTTAGTAACATTCATTCATCATGTAGTAAAGTTTCATGTCAACAAGATGACATTCATTCATCATGTACTAAAGTTTCATGTCAACAAGATGCATCTTCTAATCTGGATGCTTATCTTCACTGTCACCCTGCCAACAACATTATCAGGTAATAATAATGTTTTATCAAACTTATAAATTTCATTATTTACTTGTTCACAAAGACAATCATAGCTTTTCATAACCATAGGTTTCGATAATCATATTACAATTGTTTAAACTGAAATTAAATGAAATACATATTTTTTGTTTTTGAAATGTTAATTGAATTTAACAGATGTGTTATAAAGGTGTTACCATCAACCTTTGTAAATGTCACTTTATTTAGTAGCAGCTTGAAGAACAATACTAGGAGAAAGGGAATAATATTACTGGAATTTCCAATGGATATTTTGGATTCATATGTACTGGTTTCTAACTGGATTGTCTGGTATTATTATTTACTGGGTTTTTAACTGGGTTCACTGAGATTGATGTATACTAGGATTTCAACTGGATTCATTTTGATTTTAACTTTGATTCCAACTAAATTCATATGTATTGGGTTTTCAAGTGGATCTTTTTGGAATAACATGTACCACTAAATTCTTCTGGATTAGTATGTTCTGGGCTTTCATCTGGATTTAGTTGGACTGATGAATACTGGAAATGTACAGGACTTTCAGTGGGATTATCTTGGATTAATAAATACTGGACTTGAAACTAGATGAAATGTACATGTCTTTCAGTGAAATTGATATGAATTGGGCCTTCAACTGCATATTATTGCAATAGTATGTACTGGGTTTTATAAGTGGATCTTATGGAACTGATATGCAATGGGCTTTGAAATGAATTTTCACAAAATGTACTGGACTTTCAACTGGATTCGCTGTATTAGACTTTTAACCGGATCCTTTTGAAATGTTATTTACCAGACTTTTAACTTGATCTTCTTGCATTGGTATGTGCTGGGCTTTCAACTGATAAGCTTTCTTTAATGAATATGTGTTTGGACTGGTAGAGAGCTCACACATAATGAAAAATAGAACTTGATAACCTATATGGATAGTCACCCCTGTTGCTTACATAGTCTTTACAGCTACATGGTGTGTAGGTTCTGGTATGACATGTGAATATATACGTTTTTTTTACCTGCTTTAGTGAAATAGAAATTTTGACATTTTTATGTTTATTTGGTGTATATGCAGTTTTATCATAAACATGCGGAAGAGAAAGTCGTTGAAATTATCTTGTTCTAGTCCCTTTGTTTTTTGTTGTCTATAGCAGATGATGTCTATTCTGCCTGAGAAAATGTTGCAGAAACATATAGCTTTTCAGGTTAAATAGATTAGCACTATAATATCCTTTGTTGGTCAAGTTGACATTGTCTAAATGTAGCAGCAGACCAACGGCAACAAGGTGATGCTGTTAACGGGACAAAGAAACTCAACTTACTTGTTGAATTCAGATATGCTTTCTTTGTTAACTTCTACCTGGAGTTCTTCAAGTAAAGGGGTGGATTTAAGCCTAAATGCCTAGTCAGCTAAAACAAAATGGGGGCCTGGCAGGCTCTATTCACACCAATATTATACATCAAGTGAAAGCAAATAGGGGCCTGGTCAGCTTTAACTGACCATTAAATCTGCCCCTGAGACCCAAGCTGCCCAAATTTGATGAATATAAAGATGGCATGGATGCTTTTCTGGAGAGATATGAAAGATTTGCCCAAAGTCAGAATTGGAACAAAGGCAACTGGGCAGTCTGTCTCAGCCCACTTCTCACAATAAAAGGTCTACAAGTATATGCAGGCATGACATCAGAAGATACCATGGACTATGACAAGTTAAAAGTGGCTTTACTGAAATGATATGAACTTACTAAGAAGGTTTTCGTCGGAAGCTTGGAGGAGTCAAACTCGACACTGGCAAAACTGTATTTCAGTTTGTGGCACGTCTGCGGCGATATTTCTCCAGATCGACTGATATGGCCATGTATGAAAATAGTTTTAAGGGACTGGCAGACCTATTAGCAAAATTCATGACCACATGTTCAAGGGACATGACACTGTTCCTAAAATCGAGAGCACCAAAGGATGTAGACAAGATGATCAAGCTGGCAGAACAATATATGGAAGCCCATGGAGGTAGTATAACTGACAAGTCCAAAAATACCCATTTAAATTTGAAACCAGTAATAGCTGACCAGAAGCAGGAGTCTACCAATGGTGATAGGAGGTTAATAGTTAGAAGGGAGAAGAGATGCTATGTTTATTATAAAATGGGACACATTACAGAGGAGTTCAAGTCCATTACCAGCAAACAACAGCAGAGGTCTCTACATAAAGCAGCTGGAGCTATTTGCAGAGATGTTACTGGTAGGAAGCAAGAAAATAGTGACTGGCACTATGGAGGCTGCTGCCAAATGAAAGAGAATCAAGACTACTGGTCAGATTCAATACAAGAAAGCATAATTGATCAGTGCATGAATAATGGTCAGCTCAAGTTAGCAAATGGATCAATAGTTCCAATAATGTTTGGAGCATGTTACAAATATCAAGAGGTGACAACAAATCACAGTATGCCAATATGTGAAGGCTATGTTGGAAACAGGAAGTGAAGGTTCTACGAGACACTGGGTGCAGTAGTGCAGCAGTGAGAGCCAGTCTAGTATCCGATTATCAGATGACAGGAAAAGCAAATTTGTGTTCTAGTTGATGGGACAGTGAGATATTTTTTCATGGCAAAAATAAAGATGGATACTCCATATTATGTAGGAGACCTTGGGGCCGTATCTATGAAGAAACCACTATATGACTTGATGATAGGAAACATATCAGGTAGTAGAAATTTGGAAGAACTAGACAGAAAAAGATTGATGAAGCAACTGCAGTTATAAGAAGAGCTCAAAGGAAAGGGAGTTTCACATGAACCATTTTGAAATTATGGACAAGGGCTGAGATGTCCTGGTTTTTCGGTTTGGAAACCTGGCCACCCTATAGAAGATGGTATCTAACAAAGTATCCTTCAACATTGCACTGTTTTGTATTAGTTCAATCATCTTCATCTTTATTATTAAACTTCATTTTCCACATCTTCTGAGTTTTTGAAACTTATGAGCTGTTTCAGTGATGCATGATCCACATAAATGTTGAATTTCCTAGCATACGAGTAGTGGCAATAACTGTTTACAAACACTACAACGGCAAGAAGCAGTAGTACAGAACTAACATTCAGGAGCCATCAGTGAATGATTGTATACACAATAACGTGTTTCATGCCAAGAGAATAACACCCTGACTCCACTATATCACTGGCATTAGTATCACAAAGAATGAACAATTTTGACAAAGATAAAGTACCAATGGAACTTTGACTTAAACACCCTTTATAAACTGATACTGTTGCTGATATCTTGGAAAAGTTGACCATAAAGAAGTCAATAATACAATCCATAGCTTAGGAAACTGCAAAAATTTTTCCTTATCACAGACTGTGGCCAACTTTTAACCAATGCAAGCTTCTCAGGATTAGTAGAAATCCATTCATGTGGCCAAGAAACTCCACCTGAACACATATAACTGCATACTTTTCTAGCTTCAGTTTCAAGCCTGCCTTTCTCACTGAAACACTGTAATGCCTTATATAGTCATGAATTTCATTCTTTCATAACTAGTATAGAATTTTTTCTAAAATTTTGTGTAGGTGTTTTCAATGTAATTATGACATTCTAATTAAACCAAATGTTAAAAGGCTGTAAACATATACTAAACCTTTTACTCAGTTAAAGATTGCATACGCAACAGCTAAGAACTCGTATAACTTTTGCCTTATGTCTATTCTCCCATGGAGAAGAGTGAGTCCATCTGAAGGTGTGTGTGTGTGTTTTAATAGCATAGTCACATTGAACTATATGCTGTGTCCACTGATGGGAATTGAACCCATGATTGTAGTGTTGTAAGTCCATAGACTTACTGCTGTCTCACCAGGGGACTCCATCTCTAAGGAGTGATACAGATGCTTGTACAAATTAGTATGAACTAAGGTTTTTTTCTCCCCCATAAACTTTCTGTAATAGTTGGTAACATATGCAGCATTGAAGTCTGTAGTACTGCATGTTTTGTTTAAATTTTTCGTCTTTTCCTTTGTGAACTTCCTTTTTTTTCTGTCCTGTGAAGACATTATACAATTTTTTTTATTTTCACCCTAACTGCCACTATAGTCAATCTGTGAACGAGAAGCAGACCACTTTGGTAGTTTCACAAACCTTAGTGTCAATAGAAATTTGTTCACTAGTGTTTTGTTTGTTTGCTTTTCCTCTGCTTTCCATGTGCTATTTATTCTGTGCATAAAATTTCCAGAATCTGCATTTTGTTGATACTTGTAAACTTATCAGCTAGATATCTCTGCACCTTAATACCACAATTTTTATCACTGACACAATCAAACGCTAAAATGTCATCCCATTGCCTTTCAAAGTAAGCTTCATCAGTATCTTGAAGGTGGATGACACCTTCTTAAATGCTCCATAGTTTTGCTCTCAATATTCAGCCTGAGTTAACAATAACCAGATGACAACTTTAATATGCCAAACCCAATGGACATCTTCCAATTCATACACAAATTCGTTCCATTTGCAGCAAGTGAAAGACACATCAATGACTTTACCACAGTAATTTAAATTGGTAAATTATATCTGCAATTTACAGAGTTTCTAACACTGTATTGAGGCCATATTTTCTGTACAATTCTCAGTCAGTTATCTTGGGGTGCATTGCTAGCCATGTGTTAACCCTCAGCTGACACACTGCAGCTGAAGCAACACTAGCTATACTAGAATCTTAGTAACCCTCTATTCATAATTACAAACTAGTGATGTATATAATTGGCACTGTCCAAGCAAGAGCACGTCAGTTTTTGGATGGAAAACAGTGTGTTCTTGCATTGGTTCTATCACTACTGTATACAATGGTAACACACTGGGCTGACTGGAAAACGCCCATGTATGCAGAGATGTTGTAATTCCAAAACATGCTCATGTAGTCTACTGTTTTTAAGCTCTGACAATTAAAATTGGGTGGCTTACCATAGAGATGCAGTTCAACTAGTTAAAAAGCTTTGTTGGCAAAGAGTTCTTGCAGTTGGTTTGATTCTTGGTCAGGGACCACAACCTTTGTTCTGCAATGAGTACAAAAAACAAACTTAATCTGATATTCAATTTCTAAGTTATGAAAGGGTTCATTTTGTAACATTTATATAATACATATTATCAGTCAGTTCCGTTTTGGGTATTTTTTCTCGGTTAATGTTTTCTGAGCCAAAGTTTAATTCAAACAACTAAAGCTACATCAGAATCATATCTGGAGGTAGACAGTGAACTGGTGGAAATATTTATATCACTTATGGGAGAAAAACATTTTTAAACGGTTTCTTTTGCTTATATCATTTCCCTATAATTTTTAGTATGATTCACATCAACAACTTATTTTCCATTGCTGACTTACTAATGTTAATTGTTTAAATAGTTTATGGCTTATGTATCATTGTTTTCTTTTTTCTTTGAATTATATTCATTGCAGTCATTATCATGAATTAGTAAATTAAAATGGCTTGAAAACACATCTTATCAAGTATTTGTTTGAACATTAGTATCATGTGACCCTATTTTCTCCATATATACTATAAAGATCTCCCCCAACCAAATCAGAAATCTCTTCCCAGCAGGCACATCAACATTGAAGTAGTGTAGAATCAATGGTGAAACAACTATAGAAATTTCTTAAGCAAAGAAAGAAAACAAATTTTTTGGAACATTATATCTCATTTGAGTTGTACATGCACCTTCCTCTTCTCCTGATAATCAACCATCCAGGTCATTAAAAATATTAATTATATATAAACTATCTTTGGTTGAAAATAGGGGGAAAAAATCAATGTTGAAACAACATCAGGGATCACCATTTATTCAACTTTGAAAATATTGTGTTGAAACAATGTTGAAATAACATTGATCAACGTCTTGACCAAAATCAACTATAGTTCAGTGAAACAACATTGTGTGCCTGCTTGATTTCTTGTTACTTCTTTGGATATTGGTCAAGTAACAATTATAAGTCTGTTTTTTTCAAATAATGTAATAGTAGACTGACTCAAACATTTTATACTCCGTTCAGTCTGCTAACAAATTTAGTATGTTTTACTTACAGTTACCTTGAGCTGACATTTTAGTCTTTAATGAAGAATAAGGAGTGTATGAAGAACAGTGACCATGAATAGTTTCATGTGGACTTCAAATTTATGTTCAACATTGGCTGTGTAATAATCCTATATGGAATAAAAGTTGACAAAGATGTGGAAAATAAGTTGGATTGAACATTGAACAATATTTAATCAAACTTTGTTCAGATATTTAATGCATACATGTAAACCGCACTTGTACAAAAAACCTTATTCAGAAATACCACTTGTCTTTCTACACCACAGAGAAATATTACCTCATGTACACTGCAGTTTAAATTCCTGAGCATGCCACAAGCCTTGAACTAAGCTCCCAACCCTACACTTGTCAACATGTATAACACCAACCTGTGATGTAATCACCATTAGACTATAGTCCTCCACCAGCAGAAGGTGAACACATTCTTCAGGCATGGTAATTCCCATGAGCACTAGCATTAGAACATGGTCTTTCTTTGGTGCTGCATGTATTCAGATGTTTTCGTTTTGTTTTTTTCATAAGATGTATCAGAATTTTTGTGCTTATGGTTTCAATTTTTTGTTACTATTAGGTGGCTAATTTTGTTTGAAATTAATAACAAACCAAAAAAAAAATCATCTTTCATGTTTTTTACAAAAAAGGAACCACTGCAACATCAGTTTCATGAATTAATTGGATTATGTGTACATGTTTCTGACGTTTTTGATACTCCTTAACAAGAGTCATCCAATACTGTAATGGTGACTAGAGACAGTGACAGTCAGTGATATTACTGTTATTGTGCAATCATGTGATTATTTCTATTCTGATCTCGCATCTAGAATTCCCATCCTCCTCCTTCTCTTACTTCAACTAAGTCTGCCCCATCTTGAGTTTCACCATTGTTGTTTCCATGCCTACTTTGCTTCTTGTTCCCTTATCCTGACATGAATCAGATAGTCTCATTTTTATCCTTCACTGCTTGGATTCTATAGGTATGTGTCTTTTGTTTTCTCTCTCTCTCTCCAGTAATTTGTTGCTGAAACATATTCACCTGAAACCTTTCTTACTGTTTAGGGATCTTCTCTTTTCCTTCCTTTTTATTTCTCTCCATCTGGTCATCATTATCTTTTATTCAACCATTTTTTTTGTTCTCATGCTTCACCATCATTTCGAGACTCCCTGTCACAACTCTGTCGGCTTTATTGGGACAACTTGCACATACCTATTTTCCATCTTGACCTCAGTTTTCTTCCATTTTGTCTCCTTTATCTTAGTTTCTGGTATGTACTTTGTTAGGTTGCCCTACTTTCTGACTTTTGTCTCCTTCAATCTTCTCTCCAAGATCTCTGTCTGGCACCTTTTCTTTTATACTGGTATCTTGAACTAATGAAGATATTTAGTCATATCTTCTCACTCTGGTTTCTTTCCCTTGTAACCAGGGACCCTACCAGGTTTCTTATCATTTACAGAGTCAAGATCACCCCTCTTCTGTTCGTTGTCCACTTGTTACTATCTATGGCCACCCCTCAACTACTTTGTCTACTAATCTGTAGTCCTTCACTTGAGGATTTTCTGCACAAGCAGTTGGTGTCCATTTAACCCATGTTTGTTCATCATGAACACTATGCCTAAATCCTCTACCAAAGGAGTTTCTTCCTTTCTCTAATTTTTGATTCTTGGTAATAATGTGTCATAATGTTCAGTTTAATTCACCTAACCTTCAGAGCCCATGTAAAGATCTGTAATACAGATCAGTATGTATAATATATACTAATATCTACTGTTTTAAACTTCCTTTTTACATTTTACAATACAAGTCAGTGTAAATGTAAATCTGACATAGGATGTTTAAATTTATCATAGTGTTTAAATCATTCAATTACAGTTTTTACAAGTTATGATACTTTTGATGTTAATTTTAAGTAACTGAATTCTCAGATGTTTAACCCAAATATATTTGTTAAACATTTAGTAGCCAATTTGATCATATTTTTGTTGTTATTCAGGTTGGGGTAAATGGGAGGAGTGGTCAGGATGTTTTGGATTTTCTGAAAATCGTATACGTCTGCGAACCAGAAAATGTCTTAATGTAGATCCGGATGAGGTGATAAAATACTGTCCAGAGAGTGGTGATACAGAAACTGAAGCATGCAAGGTTAAAGTCACTTCAGGTAACTAGATGCAATTGAACATCATTATAAATTTTGAGATTTTAATTGAAATAGCAGAGGACTAACACAGCCAATGTGGGACATAGACCTTAATATTAATCTGTGATAAATGTATAACATATTACATATTTTAAAAAACTATATACTTCTGCTATTTGCTTATGTTTTCAATCAGTTTTATAGAAATTGTAATCAGGAGTGGTCATGATGCAAATAATGAGTTGCACTTTCCTGTAATAACTAAAGTGTTATCCTGAGGATAAACTGTTATTGGACAATTAACTCAAACACGTGCATTAAAATGTTACATGTACTAAATAATTTGCATTCAGTCTATTTATCTTATTAGAGACTGATTTAACACACATTCTAAAAAATGCAGATCTGTAAGTAAATTTAAATAAAATAGGTTTTAAGCTGTGAAACCAGTAAGTTTTATTGTGTATGAAATACCACGTAACTTTGTAACAACATATTTTAAGAACAGTTATCCACTGTTTGCCCACCCAAAATTTTCTAGCCCCCCAGTTTGCCCTCTCTCCAAATTAATGCTATATACATAGAGCAAATGTAATATGTATAACAAGAAAACATGTTTGCATGTGCTCTACTTTTTCATGGGATTGTTTTTTTTTTTTTTTCTTGTATGCTAGAATCAATCCACTCATAAAGGGACTTTGTTATTACCCCCCCCCAAAAAAAAACATTGCTAGATATGTTAGAATGGTCAAAAGTCTTTTGATCCTTTCCAAGATCTGTGAGTAATTTGGGGCTTCATATATCAATACAACGTAGTTTTTGAAACCCAAAGTTGGCTCAATGTAATTTAGCATGCTAAAATTTGGAGGGAGTAATGAGTCCCTCTCAAATTACACATGAGTATAAGATGTCTTGTTTTTCCCTCTCAAAGTTTTGCTTACCCTCCTCTTCCAAATTTTGGGGGCCGGTGTTGCCACTGTATATTAACAATATTACAGCATTCTCTCCCACAAGAAAGTACATGTGACACCTTAGTTGACAGACCAAATTCTATGAATAACAACAACAAAAAAACTTTATAGCTCTATTGACCACTATTCTCTATCAAAAATACATGCTCAACACATACAGAAATTTTGAATTGTTTTTATATTAAGTACGAGGCTTATAACACATAGTATGCCTGCATACCACAACAAGAATTTTAGAAATGAAGCAAAAAATTATCTTACTTCTAAGCTTTGGATTATCAAGAAAATGGTTAATATAATAAGAACAGGTTTCACATTTGTGCTGATTAAATAAAATTTCCTTACATTTTCAATAATAAATTCATACTGTAGCTTCCAACTTAACTAAGCTGTCATTTATCTAGTGTTGCATCATAAGAAAAGATAATATAATCTAAGGAACTTGATAGTATAAGCAAAATGGTATAACCTTGTAAACTACCAATTCATGTGTATAAGCTAGCTACATGTATTATATTTTTGCATAGCTAGTTTATACCAGTAATTTGAAATGAACAAATTCACAAACAGTTAATTCAAAAGTATTTACTAAACATTTAGTAGACAATTTGATCAGACTTTTTATATTATTTTTCAGGATGGGGTAAATGGGAGGAATGGTCAGGATGTTTTGGATTTTCTGATAATCTTATACGTGTGCGAACCAGAAAATGCCTTAATGTAGATCCAGCTGAGGTGATAAAATACTGTCCAGAGAGTGGTGATACAGAAACTGAAGCATGCAAGGTTGAAGTCATTCCAGGTAACTAGGTGCAGTTGAACAATATCATGTCAAAGCATCAGGGACTTTGAGATTTATATGAAATAGTGGAGGATCAAGGACATTGATGTTAATCTTAATCCATAGTAATTATAGATGCAATAAATGTTAAAATAAATGGACAAGGTCGAATTCCAACTTTGACATCAGCAATAAATTCAAGATATCCCAATTAGACATACTGTTACGTTTCTGGTCATTAGTTAATTTCCCGTATAATTTCTTTCCGATGAAACTTTAGCTACACAAGTCCTTTCTTAGATAAAACTAGTTTACTCTTTCTCAATTCAACTTTGCAATACACTTAATTTCCACTGCCAATTTAACTTAACTAATTTTATAAAAACATGTTATAATTCACAGGGAACGATTTATGCACTTACTTACTACCGTGCTTGACTCAATTGTCCGTCTCTGTCTGCAATTCTATCCCGATTAATTGTCTGGTGCACTTATGTACAAGAATAGAGGGTGTCTAGCAAATACTGGATTATTCGTGATGTTTCCTGATCTTTCTAGAACACATTATGTGTTACCAGCATCACATGACTTCCGCTGTCGTAACAATACTGATGTTTTATTGTTATTGAAACACTATTGTACAAAAAAACTGTTCACTTCTGCCATTTTTTTAGTTATGTATGCAAACAGTCTCATGGAAACAGTAACCAGGAGAGATCACTATGTATATAACATGCCATGCTGATTGTAATAACTAGATAGAGTGCAACTCTTAGGATTAATTGATATTGTTTAATTCATTGAAATACATGCATTGAAATGTAGCTCCTGCTGAATAATATGCATCAAATTTATCTTTTTCATTCGAAAATATTTTAGAATATGTTCAAAGAATATAGATCTGTATATAACTGAGTTCTAAAAAGTTTTAACCCATGAGACCAGTAGATTTTATTGAATTAAAAATATCACATAATGTTGTAACAACATATATCAATAAAAATGATACATTGTAATTACCGAAATACTTAACAGGTGTTTTAAAAATTAAAAAGAAAAATGTCTTGGGTATTACATCGGGAAATATCAAATAAATGTTTCTGATAATAAGAATAGATTTCATATTTTTGCTGAATAAATAAAATTTCTTTACATTTTTAATAAGAAATTCATACTGTAGCTTCCAACTTAATTAAGCTTTCATTTATCTAGTGTTGCATCATAAGAAAAGAGAACATAGTCTAAGGAACTTAATAGTATAAGCAAAATAATATAACCCCCTGTAAACTACCAATTCATGTGTATAAGTTAGATTCATGTATTATATTTTTGCGTAGCTAGTTTATATATAAGAATCTTAATTTTTACACCACGAATGACCAAGCTCAGGCCTAAGAACAGTTAACTATTAAAAACAAATTAAGTTTACTGTTTTTCACTTCCCTTAGATTTATATTTACAGTGACACTTATCTGTCTTTTCAATTATTAATGAAGAATGGAGAGACTGGGGAGAATGGTCATCGTGTACAGTTTCATGTGGTCTTGGAACACGTGTTCGATATCGATCTTGCAATAATCCTGAACAATACAATGGTAGAAAAAGTTGTAGAGAAGAAGATAAATCAGACACTGAACAGTGTTTTACAGATCCTTGTTCAGGTATTTAATTATTTAAATGTAAACCACACTTCTGCTTGAAACCTTGTTCTGGTGAAATATTCTTGATGTATCAGTTATCTTTCTGGAAACAAAATTAATTAGTTAGATATGCGTTAACCATCTTTCTGGTAGGAACTTTGCGCTAGAATTAAACATTTACACATAAACCATACGGTTAATAGAAATTTAAGAAACCTTAAATGTTTTGTCTTTCTGTTTCAAATGTGATATTCCTTGTAAGTTAAACTGAAAATAAAATAAGCCAAGTGAAATAACCCCAACAGGTTAAACTGAATCCAAATGCTTAACCTCTAGTTAAGCTGAACAGACTCTGATTCCCTCAAAAGTCAGTCTGATTCAATCCAAAGTGAAAATTAAAAAACATGCTTGCTTAAACAAACATTAAATCCCAAACTCTGTGTGAACTCTTAATGCTCTCGAGGTCTTAAAAACAAAAGTCTAAAACTAATGTGAGAAGATATCTATTCTTAAGGTCAACAGAACACTGAAGATCTGTAAAAACTCTTACACTCTGTGAGAGGATGCTGACCTTATAAACTAAATAACAAGACCAAATTAGCTTCGAACCCAATGTTTAGCAAGTGGTCCATGTTTTCATAGTATCTCATGTGCAAAGGTTGTCAGTGTTAGATATACACAACTGTTTAACTTAATGCGAGTATTATGATTTAGATGGTTTAAGTATAGCACGAGTGATAAAATTATTTATTTTTAGAAGCGATAGTTTATTACAGGTTTGTTTTTGTAACTGTGTACAAATCATATGTTATGTAGTTTAGTTGTTGTGAGTTGACATCATGTTATTCGAACCTTATGAATTTTTTTCGTTGGTTTCAATGAGTAATGTTGCATTATAATGTCTATTAGAATGTGTAACATTTGAGACTGCTGTTGTGTGTGTGTGTGTATATATGCATCGATAAAGTTAGTAGCTAAGAAGTTCATTAGATAAAGAGATAGATCTAAACTGTGTGACTGTGAGTTTAGCCGTAAAGAGTGTATAGTGGCTCTTTTTTATTAGAGAGAAATTATCGCAGATTGTATTGCAACAACAGAGAAGAGAAGAATCATTCGTCTTGTCAATTTTGTTCTAAAATAAGTGTTTTAATATATTATTTTAAAATAAATGGACTGTGCCATTTGTTTATTGTTCAAATTTATTGCCAACAAGTCATAGGCACCTACTGTAAAGAATCTGGCTCTTCCATACATAATCTGACAGTTAGCCACTAGTCATTATCAGATTTGCCAACAGAAAATCCGTTGTTTCTTTAAGTATATTATAAGTTATGTTTCTCGTAAGGCTACTTCGAAAACAAATGATTACAAACACACCATGTGCCTACCAAAAGGGGAAGTTTAATTACTTGTTTGAGTTCCTTACTGTGTCTAAACTTAGAAAAATTCAATAATTTTAAACATCTTACATATTAAGACAGTTAATAAGGTTCTGAACTCCATCAGTAAAGCATTTGTCCATAGTATCTTCAATAGTTTGATATTTATAATTTCCAATTACGTGTTTTACAAGAACATATGGTTCTGTACTATAATAACAACATTTGCTGTTTCTGTATTTTCTCTAGCTTACAGTGATTAATCACAATGGAAAGAGATATGGTAACAGTAATCAAATGTAAATATTTAAAAAGAATACCAGGTGCAGTTAATGCCATCTCAGATTTTGTTCTTCACAATTACTTTTTTTTAAATCCTAGTTTGAGATGTTTTTTCTTATTGTTTTAAATCATACATAATAACAGCCAGTGCATTTTACAAAAATCCATGTTTAGTTTTTTAGATTTCAGTTTATTCCAGTAATCACTAATATTTTCCTTTTTTCATTATTCTAACTTAAAATTATTAGGCTTAAAATTAACTGTTTAACTTGGTTAATATTCAGAGTTGTACAGCGTTTTTTCTGTTTTGTGTGTGTGTGCATTTAGGAATTTAGCTTGGTCATAGATTAATATGTGTAATCTAAATAAATAAAATCTGTAGTTTTTAAGACATCATCTTAACATTTTTTTTATTTGCCAACATTGAGTTTGAGCTCATATATCACAGTGATCGGTACAACTTACCAGAACTTAACATTCTAATATTTTTCTCACTATAGTTTAAAGTTAATTAATGTTCACTCAGTCTGTTATAGTTTTTACAAATTATAATATCTTTGATGTATTGGTAATTTTAAGTGACTGAATTCTCAGATGTTTAACCCAAAGATATTTGTTAAACATTTAGTAGCCAATTTGATGAGACTTTTGTGATTATATTTCAGGTTGGGGTAAATGGGAGGAATGGTCAGGATGTTTTGGATTTTCTGATAATTTTATACGTGTGCGAACCAGAAAATGCCTTAATGTAGATCCAGCTGAGGTGATAAAATACTGTCCAGAGAGTGGTGATACAGAAACTGAAGCATGCAAGGTTGAAGTCACTCCAGGTAACTAGATGCAGTTGACCATCACCATAAACTTTGATATTTTATTTGAAATAACAAAATATCAAATTAGTCAGTCTAAGACACTGACCTTAGTTTTGATCTTTGATAAATGTAAATTATTAAAGAAAATGAATGTTAAAATAACTAGACGAGGCTAAATTTCAACTTTGACATCAGTAGTATATATGTAAGATATCCCAGTTACTGAAACAATAATGTATACTTCTACCACTTCCTAGTTATGTCTGCAACAAATTGTACAGAAACTGTAATCTGAAAAGATCATTATAAAGGTGCTACACTAATTTCTTGTAATAACTAGAGAGAGAGTGTTACCTTTATGACAAATTTTTACTGGCCAGTTTACTTACACATGTACATTACAATGTAGCTCATGCTAAGTAATTTGCGTTCTATTTATTTGTTTCTCAGAAAATGTTTTACCAAATGTCATAAAGCAGTGTTAGTCAACATTTTTTATACCAGGGACCAGCTTGCTGCTTCCCTAAACTATCGCAGACCACTAAAATGCAAGTACAACAAAAGACTATTATGATTTACCTATGAATATTCTATCAGTTTTTGTTTATTTGTTGTGAAAGTCCATGGACCAGCATGTGATGGGCCAGCCCCAGTCCATGAACCAATGGTTGGAAATCATAATTTAAGTAACTTTGAGTTGAAAGAGGTTTTAAGCTGTGAAACAAGTACATTTTATTACTTTTAGAATACCACGTAATTTTGTAATAACATATATCTACTATAATTGTTTAAATATTTATCAGGCATTTTAAAACTGAAGAATAAGATTATCTTAGGTTTTACGTTTGGACAGGGTCAAATTCAGACCACATTGAACCCATAAGTAACTTCAGTTCTGTGTTCCCTTTTCTCCACAAAGCCTCTTTTTTTTTTTTTCAACTGAAATTTATCCTATCAAAACAAGGTTTTACCAAATAAGATTATTTTAGAATACTCCAGTTTCACACTTAAAAACATTTCTGCAAAGGATATTAAAAAAGCATAATCATTGTGGCCTAATTTTCCTTTTGATTAGTTCAGACCTTGCTTTGGATTATCAAGTGAATGTTTAAAATAATACAAATAACATTCTTATTTGATTGAATAATAAAATTCCCCTTCAGGGGTAAAGCCATTCTTTTTCTGGTGAGGAGGTTGTGGTGCGCTGCACTCTACATCTTGTGGGTATACCTACTGTGGTATTTAGGAAGTGAACCATCTTCAACAGTAAATTTTGTTTGTTGGGTACAGGGGAGACTAAGGCACAGTTTTGGGTAGCTTCAGCTCCAGTAAATCCCACTTACCATCATTCCTGATCCAATTAAATGTTTAATAAGAAGTTTATGTTGTAGCTTTCAAATTTATTACTCTGTTACTTATCCCCTGTCAAGATGCTACAATTGCAAACAAATAAAATCTGATATAGTTGACTGTATAACAACAGGGTCTAACCATATGTAAACGTTAAGTTCATCAGTGAACTCTAAAGCTGTCCTTTAGTATTATAGTTTTTGCAAAACTGTTTTTATTTGCAAAAATTTTACAGTTTTTATGTTAAGGATAAGCAAACTGAAATGTCAAAAGAATAAACTTTGATGATAAATAGTTAAGTTTTAAACATATGTAAAAAAAAATAAAAATTATCAACTATAATTAATTGTTAGACTTAACTGATCAGGTAGGCTACTGACCATAACAATGATGCATGTTATTTAAATATATATATTTTAGTTTAATTTGTCAAACAAACTGATGATTGTCATTTCTTTAATAGTTAATAAAAGGGTTGATAACAATTTAGTAGTATGCTGGGATACATCAAAATATCATTAAGTAACATATTTTTGCATGATAGTGCTAAGATATAGTGATTTAAATATTATTATGTACTCCATGTTTCATCTGACAGACATAATTGTTTTAATAAAGTTTTTAGTTCATCTATTTTATAGAAATACTAGAATTTTCTTAAGTTTTGTCAAATGCAAAATACCAGTACTCATAATGTTAAACAATGAAATTAAGCATTTAAACTTTCTAACACAAGTCTCACTATGAATTAAATTTGATAATATACACTAGCTGACCACTTTATTAGAACCTATACCTAATAATGGGTTGAACCACCTTTCACCCGAATAACAGCCATGATACGACATGAAATAGTATCCACAAAGTACTGGAAGGTGTCCAGTCATTAATATATGATGGTGCAAGGTAAGCTGAGGATCCTCACAGTGAGACCCAAGTCTGAAAGGGTAGATAGGTCATAATAAATATATATATATATATATCTTACACATTTTAATTAGAACACTCCTGTATAGTTTGAAACGATTTAGGTCAGAAGTTGTTTGGTGTTACATAATGTTCTAAAAAGATTAGCACATGAGACTGGCATAACTTCATATATTCACATTCCCGCAATTGGCTACTTATTAGTTTAGAATCATGAATGTTGTGCAAAATATTACTTGATTTGAAATATCTGAGAGAAAATGAAACTTCTAGTATGTATTATCTAGGATACAATATTCATATTAATCAATATTATTTAAAACTAGCAGAGACCTGCAAAACATTTACAGTTAAATTAGTGTCTTTATTGCAACAGTACTTCTTTAATTATTTCTATGAATAAATAAACTTATAATGTTATTCTATGACCTAACGTTATACCTTTTTAAAAACTTTGATAAGCTTTTAATATGTTGATGTACAAAATATCTCCTAAAGCATGTTTGCATGAGCCCTTTTGTTTATATCCATTGAAATGAAGTGCTCGTACATTCACATTTAGATAGTAAGGTGCATGTGCAGTTTCAGGACAGACAAAAAGAGACATTTTCATTTTAAAAAACATTGTTTTAGTGCTTAAACCACAAGTCTTCTATAAAAGTGACTGTTGTGTTAATTGCATGCTTTTCAACTTGAAATTTCCTGAGGAATCATTAAGAATTATAATTTTGGGCTATACAGGAAAACTTGGTTTATAGAGGTTGTTAGATATACATGACTGTTTAAGTTTAATAAGAGTGTTATGATTTAGATAGTTTATATAGTGCCAGGGTTAAATTTTGTTATTTTTAGAAGTGATAGTTTATTGCTGGTTTGTTTTTGTAACTGTTTATGAATCATGCTTTGCATTTTCAGTAGTTATGAATTGGTGATTGTTGTATTATTGCATCATGTCACTAGAACCTCATTGTTTTAATTGAGTATTATTGTATCATAATATCTGGTAGTGTGTGGAATACTCTAGAACTCTGTTGGGGTATAAATATGTGCTGGAGATTTAGTTAGATAGATAGATTTAGCCATTGTGAGTTTAGCCCTAAAGAGTGTATAGTGGCAATTTTTAAAGTGAAATTATCATAGATTGTATTGTAATAACAGAGTAGAGAAGAATTATTTGTCTTGTCAATTGTGTTCTAAAGTAACTGAACTAGCCTGTGTGGACATTGACAAAAAAAAAGAGAGACAATTATTCAAAGCTCTGGATACAACTGTGATAACAAATAGTGTTACAAATATTTGTATATATGTTTGACTTGTTTTAATATATTATTGTAAAGCAAGTGGACTGCATGCTGTTTGTTTATTGTTGAAATTTATTGCCAACAAATCACAGATGCCTACTGTAAAGAATCAGGCCTGTACAAAACCCGACAGAGGTTAACCTGATCAAGGCAATACCAATGGAGAAATATGAATTTTGGTTAAACAATAGAACATGATAAATAATGCTCAGTCTAATACAACACCAACAGAAAGTTACAAATGAGGTATAATTAATAACTGTGATATTGGACTACATGAAATACCTTTGTAAACAGTACTTAACATGAAGCATTACTGTAGAAAAAATAAGATTCTTGTGTCTGTACAGTAGAGATTAGCAAGTAGCAGTTGATGTATGAATAACTAATTATTGACTTCATGTGATTCTCACTAACTTTTATTTACTTTATCCTTGCTGGATAATGAGGAAAGTGACACAGTTTTAGCTGATACAAACAAAGCATTCTGATCCATTAGTTGATAAGAGTGTTTGTTAAACCTCATAAGAGTAAAGTATAGAATCATGATACACTGGATATTTTTATCTCCTGTTTTGAGTAAATGACACAAATGTTGTTTTATTCAGTTTTTTCAAATTTTACAAGTTAAATTTGAATTATATTTATTTGAAAAATTTGTTGTCTGTTAGAGACTGAATAGGATTTTTTCAACATATTTTAAATAGAAATATTACAGTTAAGATTGGTTAGTTTTTGTAGAATATATTCTTGAAATTTACAGAATCGAATGATCATAGTGATCCTACAATATGAATCTCAACATTATGTAAATAATGATTTTCTCTGGAAGAAACAAAATAAAGATGATACAAACACATTTTAAGGAGGGAGGTGTAGAAGTTTGAAATTAATCAATTCTTAAAACACTATTCACCTAAAGCTAATAGAAATAACATGCATATGCCATAATAAAAAGAAATAAACACATATTTACATAATGTATTTGATATAAGATGTAGACTAGTATTAGTGTTTTTCTAGTATTAGGAACTATAGATATCTATGAATTAAACACCCTTCTGATAAGAATAACATATTATTATTTAAAGAGGAATCATTTTCAGTAAAAATTATGATAAGTGATAGACAACTTTATTTAAAAAACATAAAATAACATGTCTGAAAAATGGAAATTG
The DNA here is from genome assembly GCF_000517525.1 of Limulus polyphemus. Taxonomy (NCBI): domain Eukaryota; kingdom Metazoa; phylum Arthropoda; class Merostomata; order Xiphosura; family Limulidae; genus Limulus; species Limulus polyphemus. Next base: position 95,768 of record NW_013668546.1, read on the forward strand.
AGTTACAGTCTTCAAACCTAATTTAATTCAAAATGTATTTTTTCCTGGTCTCATGTTCCATGATAGGTCATCAGTAAGTTTCCAGACTTACGATGTTAAAATCTTTTAATTCAAGACTAAAATAGAGATGTGTGAATAATATATTCTATTAACCCTATGTGCACAGGTTGGAGTTAAAATCTGCATTCCCCAAACTTATACAGAATGTCATTCAATGTGGTATAAATTTGATGTAAGAGTTATCAGCATTCCATGTTAACCTACAATGCTGATTTCACAACAGTTCATGTTCGAGTGGAGAAAATATGAGAGAAATGTACAGGGATACCGAAACAAAACCTTAGACGTGCCTTTAGGAGTTTGTAGAGGTTATGCAAATGCAATTTGCAAAATGTATGAGGGTAAAAGTATTTTTATTCTTACGTATGAACACCATTTTGCACTCTGACTTGTTAGATCAGAGTCAGACTGGCTTCAACATTTTACAAATGTATCTTTAGATCCAAAACTTTAGTAACACATCTGATTTGTTTAGTGAAACAGAATTATACTGTTGACTAAAACCTAGCCACATTTTGTGAAAATACACTTCGTAAATTCAATGATTTCATTGCACTGCTTGCCCATTTGTCTGATTATGACTTCTAGAAAGTTGCCAAAAACATGCTTAACATGAACGAAACTGACCGTGAGTGAAAACTATGTGCTATGTGTTTTGTGAAACTGATAAATCCTACAATACAAGATTACATCAACAATTACTGAAACTGATAAATCCTACAATATAAGATTACATCAACAATTACCGAAACTGACAAATCCTACAATATAAGATTACATCAACAATTACTGAAACTGATAAATCCTACAATAAAAGATTACATCAACAGTTACTGAAACTGATAAATCCTACAATATAAGTGTACATCAACAATTATTGGAACTGATAAATCCTACAATATAAGATTACATCAACAGTTACTGAAACTGATAAATCCTACAATATAAGTGTACATCAACAATTATTGAAACTGATAAATCCTACAATATTAAAGTACATTAACAATTACTGAAACTGATAAATTCTACAGTATAAGATTACATCAACAATTACTGAAATTGATAAATCCTACAATATAAGATTACATTAACATTTACTGAAACTGACAAATCCTACAATATAAGATTACATCAACAGTTACTGAAACTGATAAATCCTACAATATAAGTGTACATCAACAATTATTGAAACTGATAAATCCTACAATATTAAAGTACATTAACAATTACTGAAACTGATAAATTCCTGAATATAAGATTACATCAACAATTACTGAAATTGATAAATCCTACAATATAAGTGTACATCAACAATTATTGAAACTGATAAATCCTACAATAAAAGTGTACATCAATAGTTACTGAAACTGATAAATCCTACAATATAAGATTACATTAACTATTACTGAAACTGATAAATCCTACAATATAATATTACATTGACATTTACTGAAACTGATAAATCCTACAATATAATATTACATTGACATTTACTGAAACTGATAAATCCTACAATATAATATTACATTGACATTTACTGAAACTGATAAATCCCACCCTATAAGGCTACATCAACAAGTACTGAAACTAATAAATCCCACTCTATAAGGCAAAGTCAGCAGTTACTGAAACTAATAAATCCCACTCTATAAGGCAAAGTCAGCAGTTACTGAAACTAATAAATCCCACTCTATAAGGCAAAGTCAGCAGTTACTGAAACTAATAAATCCCACCTTATGAGATTATTACTGAATTAAAGTAAAAAGTGTATCCATTCTTTTAACTTTATTTTAGTTCATGGAGCTTGGGGAACTTGGAGTAAATTTGGTTTATGTTCAGTCACCTGTGGCAGTGGGGTGAGGCTTCGTACTCGAGAATGCAACAATCCCCCTGCAACCTTTGGAGGACATCAGTGTCCTGGAATTTCAGTAGAAAAACTAGTGTGTGAACAAGGAGAATGCCCAAGTAAGTCTTTAATTAATTATATTTATAAGATTCTGTGAAAGAATGATATTTACTTACCCACTTATATTTGTTTTTTAAATCAAAAGTAACAGCAGATGAATGCATCTTTTACTCAATACAAAATTCTATAAATAAATATTGTAAGTGAACATATGTCTTAGTTACTGTAGTCCTTTTTTTATCTAATAATGTCCAAAAACAGTGAGCAATTATTGGTTGCAAACATGAACAAAATATAGATACTGAAAAAAATAATTTACATATGAAACTATGTGTTTTAGAGCATTACCAATTTACAAATAAACTTGCCCATTGCTGTTAATTTTATATACATACAAAGTTTCATGCATAAAACTTAGTGTCGACTGAAGAATCACTGAAAGCTATGGATCTGTTTTTGCTATAATAATCAAGCAGTACAGTGTTATCAAAGCTATCAAAGGATTTTGTCCAAGTTTTTATAATTATGACTGGTGTGACTGTGGAGTGGTGACACATTATTTAGGGCACTTCCTAGGTTTTTCATAAATGGCACATTATTCATTTTCTCAAAATACTGCTGTGAAAAACTCGCATTGACATCTGAGATTAGTAAGGGCTGTCATCTCAGTAATGCTTTTATATGTTATCACATGATATCCTCAAATATTAGTGTTAGTCCATAATCTGATGTAAGCACTTGTGGCATCTATTAAAATGATTTTTGTGCATTGGGGGGATCGAATTATCTCCCTTTTTAAAACTTAACTCCATTTTTATGGTTAGAGAAAATGAAATCTAGTGCTGAAAAAACATTGCATTATAATTTTATGTTCATAACCTCTTTTATTTGGTAATGTGTTTCTGACATTTGCCTTGTACTGAACTGCTACTGAGTCACTGTTTACGTGTGTTATTGATTTCAAAAGTGACCCTTCTGAAAAAATCTTGGCGGCACACATAACGTGTGTATTTATTTTAGTTTTAACAACATATAAAAGCAGCTTTTTACAAATCTTATGTTATTTGACTTGCTGTATCTCTTTTATGATGGAGGATGTAAGAATGAATGTGTAAATAAATAAATCACTTGCATTATTGTATTTTTGTAATTGAAAATCTTATAAAAACAAGTTTTTCTCTAGTTCATGGAGGTTGGGGTCAATGGCAGGAGTGGTCAGAGTGTCCAGTGACTTGTGGACTAGGTGTTCACTTCCGTAAAAGATTGTGTAACAATCCAAAACCTGCCTTAGGTGGAAGAATCTGTCCAGTGGAAGATAGTCATGAGAGAGAAGAATGTCACCGTAAACCTTGTCCAGGTAAGTTAAGAGAAGAAGATTATCACCTCAGAAATTCTCCAGATATTTCAAGAGAATATGATTATTAAATAGAGTGTCATCTCAGATTTGTGCAGGTAATTCAAGGAGGTTGACATGGGAGAGAGGAATGTTTCCTCAGGTCTTGTCCAGGTAAGTTGAGAGTAGATTGTTGCCGTAGACATTGTTTTCAGGTAGGTCAAGAGGATTAGATAGAAAGAAGAAAATAAAATTTCCACTTTGTATAAATAAGTCAAGAGAGGGTAGGTATGAAAAAAAGAGGAATACTTCCACAAACTTTGTACAAGTAAATGAAGAGGAGGTGGCTGTGAAAGAGAAGTATGTCTTCTCAGACTTATCTAGGTAATCCAAGTATTAATGCAGTTATTGTCAGTAAGTAACCAAGTAAAGCATTTGTTAATGATGAAAAGTTGACTTTTTTTATCTTTTTAAATTATCAGGTAAACAGTAAGACTTGCAGTACAATATTCAGAATGCCCTAGTTAAACCATATTTATAGATAAAGATCCTATTAAGCATTCATTTAAACATTACCTGCAGTACAGAATACAAAACTTCTTTGTCCATCTAAATCTTGATTTTAAACTGTGCATGAAGTAGATGTTACTGGGTGTAACTAAATGAAGTATTTAGGTAAACATTGTGAATTAGTACTTTCAAGTTAACTAAGGTTTCATAATTACAGCATTTCATTCTTACATGATGTGACTGCTATCTTCTTGACATTTTTATCTATAATAAACTATAAAACATTAGTACTACAAGCCATGCAAAATATAATAAATAAAACTTCTTAAGTCACATGTTGAAGGCAAAGTATAGGCTACATTATTGTTGTTAAGCATTTTATTAAACTATACACTGTCTTTATAAAATTAAATAATCAACTAGGGCATACATCTAGTTGAAACTCGTCTGTCTTATATTATGGCCTATTGATTAAGGGCACTCAATTCACAACCTGTAGGTCTTGGGCTCAAATCCTGTCACTAATCTTGTTCGCCCTTTCAGCCATAGGAACATTATAATCCTACTTTGCATTGGTTATAGAGTAGCTTAAGAGTTAACAGTGGCTGGTGTTGACTAATTGCCTTCTCTCTCTAGTGTGTCACTTCAAAATTAGGGATGATTAGTACAGATATCTCTCATGTAGCTTTGTGTGAAATTCAATAAACAATCTTGTGTTTATTGTTTTATGGCTCATGTTGGAAAAAATCCTTTTCTAGAAGAATTGTTAACTTGGACACTGTTTTGTTAAATTTTAATTTTGTTAATATAGCAGCTTCATTTGTCATCATTAAAACAAAAAAATATTGGAAAGGATTTCATAAAAATGTTTGTCAAATATTCGTTTCATTAAAAAAAACATTAGTACTGAGTTTTATGGCTCATGTCAGAACAGAATCCTTTTGTAGAAGAATTCTTAATCTGGATTGTTTTTTAAATTTTAATTTTATTAATGTAACAACTTCATTTCTTATTATTAAAATGAAAAATATTGTAACAAATTTAATAAAATTGTTTGTCCAATATTATTTTCATTAAAAAAACATTAGTACTAAGTAGAGGCATCGCTAAGTACTTAAAATATTTGGGGATCGAACCCATAGGTACGGGAATTTTTAGTATTTCAGTATGATTTCGATCATGGTTTTCTATTTTGATTTTTAAAGACACCAACTAGGGATTCAGGGCACTTTCAAGTACAAATGGGGCATAGGCCCCATGTGCCAGTGCCTAACAATGCCTCTAGGGCTGAGAAATTCCTACTGAACTCAACTACCCATTGTATTTCATACATTATCTAGTTGATGGAGCTTGGAGTTCATGGAGTGATTATGAGCAGTGCTCTGTTACTTGTGGTATTGGTGAAATGCGCCGTACTCGAAAGTGCAACAACCCACCCCCGGCTCATGGAGGAAATAAGTGCCATGGTGTTTCTCAAAACCGAGCCACATGTCAGCTAGGTCCATGTCCAAGTAAGTGATATGCTTATTCATTTATATTCTTTGAAATCATCATTGTACTGCAATTTTATATAAAATTAGTTTAAACTTCTGCTCCAAAAGTAAAGTTTGCAAACAGATTCTGAGCACAGATAAATATATATATATATGTCACTAATCAAATTGAATTGATGTGATTGTATTTTGCAACAAAAATAAGTTTTATATAGGTTTTCAAGTTAAAACTTTCTGAGTAAATAGCTGTGATGTTATAAATATGTCACATTATTACCACAGTAAAAAATACAAAGTTACATTCCAATTTTTAAACATTAGTTTCATTTTCTAGAAAACAAACTATCGTTGAAGCTGTATATACTACACAGCATGCAGATGAAATAGTACCAAACAAGCTTTAATACTGTTCCATATCTTGTGTGTAGCATGTAAATGTGACAAGATACGAAAAAAAGTTTTATTGGATAGAGCTTATTGTTCCATATCTTGTCATAGAACATGTAAATGTGAGAATATATTTAAAAAAATCTTAGTGGATAGAGTTAAACATTCCATATTTTGCTATACAGCATATAATTGTGACAAAATACTAACAAGAATTTTTAGTTTACAGGTTTTATTTTATTTTTAAACCCTATTTATACCAAGTCAGTTCCATCTAATGCATATCATCAGTTTAGAATTTAGAATCTAGTAGAAACAACCAACTATTCATGTTTAATAACAATTAGTGCACATACTTTATTTTTGATTCAATAAAGACTGTTCATCTTGCACATTATTTTGTGTCCGGTGTCTTTCTTCCTCAGGCTTGGTTATTGAGAGATTCAGTACTACTTCATGATAAATAACCTGAGGACATCCTGATCAGTGGACCTACCTCCTTGGTCAAAAGTGAATTCATTTTGACCCAAGTATACCACATTTACTTTTCCCAACCCTTGGACGATGGTTCTATGCGGCTCGGCATGGCCAGGTGATTAGGGCACTCTGATGGTCATGGGTTTGAATCCTCGTCACACCGAAACATGCTCACCCGGTGTCCAAACTAGGACGTCAGTCATACTCCCAGATATTCACCTTCAATAGAATTTGGAGGTGTGAGAAAACCATACGAAAATAACTATGGTTCTATGCGACATAGTTGTACCCTGACTTGCAAACTTGGATTGCGGAGTGTAACTTAATCAGCATTAGTAGACCTTCTATTCGACTACATTGTAAACAATGAAAACTGAAGTTGTTCATTGACTTATGTGATCTTTCAATCTGTTTCTAGAATGTTGTGGAATTAGAACTCTATATATTTCCTGCACATTATAATGCAAAACAAGTGGGATTGAAATGATATGTATTTGTGGTTATAAAAGATTATAATAACAAGGAAGACGCAGTGTGTTACAGTTTCTCTGATTCAACCTGGGCTGAGTAAGATAAATTTGAAGTGGAGTGCATTCGATTTAATATATGTAAAATGAACCAACAGATAGTTCACTAGTAATGTAATACCTAAGTTGTGGGAACAACACAATATGACTCACTGTGTAGCTTTGTGCTTACCAACAAAAAACAAATGTTGTTTTGCCTTCCGGTAAGTCTGAGGGCTTATAATGTTAGATATCAGATTTTCATACACATAGTGGGCAGAGCACAGATGGTCCATTGTATAGCTTTGTAACCAAAAACAAATAAACAAAATACGTGTAGTCAGTAACCGAGTTTCTCAATAGATGTTTTTTTCTGCAAAAGACACTACAGATATGTGAAAGATTTAAAGGCAAATTTATTACAGATTATTTCTAGTAGTCTTGTGGTTACTTTATTTCTAATATTTTTGTTTGTTAAAACCTCCCATATGTATTGTAATAAGTAAAAAAAAGTATATTAACTGGTTTATTTTTTAAAGTTCATGGTCGGTGGTCAGCTTGGTCATGGTGGAGTGACTGTTCTGTGACTTGCGATGATGGAATTCGCCATCGTTTCCGAGAGTGTAATAATCCACCCCCTAGTCGCAGAGGGAGGCCTTGTAAAGGCGATATACAGGAGATCATTAAATGCAAAGCATCCATTCATTGTCCAAGTAAGGCTTAACATTAACATAGATTTACATTATTGCTATATGTTTTTAAAACATCATTTAGAAACCTTAAAAATGTGTACTTATGTTTAATATTTTTATATTTTGGTATGTGATCTACAGGATAAGTTCATTATTCAGCTACATATCTGTCCTTACTCAAAGAAATGTTAACATAATGACTATTTTTACCTCTCATTCTTTAAAATCTTCCATACTGAAATTATTATACTCCATATATTTAGAAAAAATATGCAACTGAATAATAATAATGAGGAAAGACTTTTTGTAATGAGTTTTTCAGAACACTTCTTGATCTAGTGTAATGGAATGTGATATTATTTCCACCACCTTTGGTTTTCAATATTTATAAAACTCCAGTAGGGATATTCCTCACACTTCACTAGGTCTTTTTCAAATAAAATTTTAAAGAAATGTTTATGACTAATTTTCTTGGTTATAGTTTGATCAGTAAGCCTTTTAGTCTTTAAAATGATTGTGTACCATATCTAATGTTAATTGATGTTTTAAGATGTGAAAAAAAATGTGAAGATTAATGAGGTAGCAGTTAGTACATGTATGATTGTAACAATGCTAAAACCAAGCAAATAATTTTCAAAAAACATCCTTCTTGAGAAGACTTCACATTAATAACACAAGTGCAACTAAGATTTAATTGCTCAAACACTGTCTTTGAAACAATACTGTAGGATGGTTATGATGTGTTTAAGTATAAATCATATATTTAATTGACATTTGCTATTCACAATGAACACATCCCCTGGCGGGACAGCAGTAAGTCTTTGGACTTGCAACACTAAAATCAGGAGTTTGATTCCACTCTGTGGACACAGCAGGTAGCCTGATGTGGCTTTGCTATAAGAAAACACACACACACACACAATGAACATAATAGATTATTGGCACTGTTAAATTAAAATTAGAAGAATAAGGTTAGAAATAGAGGGAAGTTTTATTATATCAAATAAATTTAAAAAAATCTACTTTGCATGATTCAGAAAAGGAATTTGCAATTAAATAATAAAACAATAAGCAAAAATTAAATAATCAATTAAATGTTTTTGAACCAAAAGGTATCATAATTGTTGTCTTCTTCTTGCTCAACCAATTCTTAGTTTTCAAAAGCTTAGTTTTCCAGGTATCATGTTTAAACTGAACTATTTTATTTTCTTCCTCTCTTTAGAGACTGACTTTAATTTCCTCAGCCATTTAACTTGGTCCTTTTGTTGGTCTCAGGATCATAAGATTGGACTATATTCTTTACATCTTTGTTGGTAGGATTGATTTATGATGAAGTGCTCTCTGAAAATAGTGCTGAAAATAGAGTTTATGCTTGGGATCAGTAAATAATCTTTTATAAAGCCCTGTGAAATCACTGTCTTTGCTGGTGACTCTCTGAGAATGAAAATACTATATTCTCGTAATTACTGTGAATCTTTTGATCTTAGTTTCTTAAATTGAAGAAATGTATGCATGGGACCAGCCTTGTTCCTGTTTCTCTTTTTACTTCAATTTTCATAGTTTGAAATTATATGCTCTTTATCAGTTTTAGTTTTACTTGAACTATATCCTATTATTTTGTAATAGTAATACAAGCTCTTAGGTCACCTCAAGGTGAATAATGTTGCACTTAAGATTATCATTTGTTTGATCTAATACTCTCCATAGTCCTAACTTTAAAGTTTTGATTATATTCTTTTTTAGTTCATTAAAGAAACATTGGTCAGTTTTCTTACATAAATAAAAATTATAGATGTAATTATTCAATTCAATTCAAAAACTATCATTATAATGGTTACTTTCATAAACTACATGCTACTATAATCTTCCCCTTCACTTTTATATGAAAATGATTAGTTTATCTACCTTTACTTGCAACAAACTTGTACACTGCATTCTAACTTGAATTTACATAAAGATGCTGTTTATTACTCTCACTAATCATTAGCTTCAGTTTATCTTTCCCTGATCCAAAGGTTATGGTCTTTCACTACCAGTCAGCCTAAATTAAACATTGTGGTTAATGTGATCAGTACTACTCTGTAACTGTGAAGTTTTACAGTGTCCTTTAGTTTGTTCCAAGAACATTAGTCACCAGTGTTTGCTGAATAAGCAGCAAGCTCAACTATTGTTTTTCTTTTTATCACCTTAGGAGATGGCATGTGGTCTCAATGGTCAGACTGGGGTCAATGTACTGCTTTAAATTGCAAGCAGAAGATAGGTAATGAATTTCGATATCGGAGTTGTAATAATCCATTTCCACAATATGGAGGAAAGATGTGTAATGGAAAGTTTGTACAAAGGAGTGGAGCATGTTTGGAACCAGAAAACTGTTCAAGTAGGTTAAGGTTTTCATATAGTTTGATAATGAGATAAAATCTTTCTCAGTTTGTGAAAGAGGACTTCTAGCAAGGCAATTAATACTGAATATTCTATAACCCTCTGAACATTTCTCAGCAAGATTGACTCAGTAAAACATTAAATGTCTGGAAAACATGATGTTGGGTATACAAGAGAGTTTAAGAGTTATTATTTAGTGATCTAATATTTAATGATTATTTATTTTTCATAACAATAGTGTTAAAAGTGAATTGTTAATTGTTGTACTAGGCTTTTGTAATATTGTTTACATTATCTTACTGGAAGCTTTTAAGTTTTTCTGTTATGTTTAATATTGTTGTTACTAGAGGGCTAGATGTTTCTAGATTTTTTCTGTCATGTGTTATAATATGTGTAGATGCAAAAGTAAGTTAGTGAAATTGAAGTTAGACTGCATGATTGTCAGTTTAGCCATAATGAGTGATTTCTAAAGTAAGTTTCACAGCTTCTATTGCAATAACAGAGATAGAGAATAATAATTTATCTTGTCAAAGGGTGTTCTAAAATAATTGAACCTGCCTGTGTGGACTTTGACAAAAAAAAAGACAATTATTGAAAACTCTGGATACAACTGTTATAACCAATAATGTAACAAATTTTTGTACATACATTTGACTTGTTTTGAACATGTTATTTTAAAACAAGTGGATTGTGTGCTCTCTGTTTATTCTTGAAATTTATCACCAAGAAGTCACAAACACCTACTGTAAAGAATCCATCCCTATAAAAACTTGACACATGGGATGAAAAAATTATAAATGACAATTGAAAATAAACTGATAACAGAGCACTTTTGGAAGGTTGATTTTCTTCCTTCACAGAAAAGTCTGTCATATTCTTGTGCTTAGACTGTTGTGTTTCTTTAATTGCCGGTTAAATATGTTATATTAAAGATTCTTAGGTCCTATAAGGATACTGTAAATGTAATATAGATGATGCTTAGAATCTATGATGATGATGATGTAATATGATGTTGAGAATCTATGATGATGATGTAATATGATGTTTAAAATGTATGACGATGTTATAAACAAAAAATAGTAGGTTTTAAGGATAGCTATTTTGTTCACATGTAATTTGTTTTGATATAGCAAAAATGTTTGACTAATATATTTTAATTGAAATAATAATCATAGCGTTAACCACTTTCTACTGTTTCGTTTCACAGTATACAAATACCTATAATATTTTACTACTCATGTTTTCTTACATAAACACAGAGTGTTCATGAACAGTGAATATTATTATATCTATACCTACTTACTTGTATATATACCAATAATACATTCAGTTTAGTATCTTATGTTTTATTATTGTTAGAAAACAAAGGACAAAAATGTTCATAATTTGGATGTGGTTGAGACACCAATATATGATTTACTGTAAATATTTTATGAAGAATAGGTAAATTTTACATCTCCTGGAACTAATACAATATTATATACACATAGCTGATGGTGGCTGGGGAAGCTGGTCTTTCTGGAAGTGTACTGAAAATTTGGCCAAGAGACATCGTTTTTGTGATAATCCAACTCCAAAAAGACATGGAAAAAAGTGCACAGGCAAAGAACTTGAAGTACATCTTCGACACACAAATGCTAAAATGTTTTGTAAGTTAATTTGTCATTTTTGAAAGCTATATATTTAGTTACTTTAAAGTCATTATAAAGATTTTTTCTTAGCAGTTTAAACTTTGTAATATATTTAAATTCTAATCACCCACATTGTCGCAGTGTTGAAGATGTTAATTAACAAACTAATATTTTAATTTTACAGATAATGTGTGTCCTGAAGCCAAACCTAAAACAGAATTACCGGTATGCAGCTTAATACTTTCTTTTAGTATATTTGTGCAAACTATATTACATAGTTTTAAAAAATATAGCATAGGTATTTCGAGACTACAGTTATTGAGTTACTTAAAGTTCACTTTCTGGTACCTTATATGATGCACTTTATTATAATACTTGGATTAAATCTTCTCTTATTAGAAAGTAAAAGTTAAAAGTATCACACTTTTTAAAAGTTTAACTTAAAATATTCACATGTTGTAACATACTTATAACACCACATTTTCTTGTTTAATAGTAATTTTCCTACAGTATTTAACCTATGACTTTACTTAATCCTTTCAGTTAGTTATTTCTAAACGTTTTTACCTATAGATCAAATAGTTCTAATTCGATGACGAGGAACACACTTTGAGACTAATAATGGTTGGAGACG